>NC_062541.1:4180634-4221146 GCF_022655615.1 Tachysurus fulvidraco | reverse complement strand
AACCAAATGGTATCATAAAAGATACGCTAAAAAAAGCACAGAAGTGCCAATAAAAAAGGTTAAAGCCCTTCTGCAGGCATTAGGGGGCAGCGGGGTGGAAGAAACTGTGGGAATGGAAATTGGAACTACCACATGTTTGATGGAGGATTTCCCAACCCTAACACGAGATGTAGGGAAGATTATCCCGATAACACCCCAGGGGGATTCATCCACCCCATCTGCGCTCACACCCTTGAAGCCACAAAGAGCACCCCGACAAAGAAAACAAAGGCAGGTTGTTCTTGAAATAACCAGTGGGCGAGACAATCTACCTACACAATCTTGCCCTGACACCCAAGAAAACACGATCCTGCCGCTTATTCAGGAGCGGCAGGCGGGGGCACGGAGGAAATCTCCAATACAGGAGGAGGTTCACGTTCAGAACAATGCCGTAGAACAGTTAGAGGTTATTCAACCCACATCTCCAACAGATTCCCTGTGCCAAGTCCCTAGCAAGAATTTGGAAGGCAGCTCCGTGCCTGAGCTTTTGATTGACCTGGATGGCGAACCGCTCACATCGCCCGCCGACAGCCTCAACGAATTTCGACCGGTAAAACACCTGCGCACAGCTAAGAAAATTGTGTTCCGTAGCCCTTTAAGCCCAAAACTGGGAGTACGGCATGGCAGGGGAAGAGTCAGCCGGTCCAAGCAACCTCCCCATTTACTTGGTTCCAGATATTAGGCTCACAAGACCCGTGGGGGTCCACAGAATAAAGACATAAGGATGATCGGGGTGGAATGCTAGGCAGGCCCGTGCATAACGTGGGTCCCGGTCTAGACTGGGACCGCGGTCTGGGGTTCCTATCCTCTAACCCTACCCCTACCCCTAACCCTAACCCTAACCCTAACCCTAGCCCTAACCCTAACCCTAACCCTAACCCTAACCCTAACCCTAACCCCAACCCTAACCCTAACCCTAACCCCATCTCTAAACCTAATCCAGCCAGCGCCGCCGCTACCACCTGGATCTATCCGTTTAGTCTACTATAGGAGCCGGAACCCTACCTGACAGAAGGAGAGAGGTAAAAAAACATTGGTTAAAAACAGGAAACAAAGTCCTAAGTCACATCAATGTGAATAAAAGAAACAAAAATACTTACCTGGAACACTTACTTGCTTGGGGATTGAAGTTCCTAAGGTGAGGAAGCATATTGTAATAACACAATACAATACATAGTCATTAAAAAAGTTATAGAATTCATAAAATACTTACCTGGAATACTTACCTGCTTGGAAATTGGAGAACCTAAGGGAGAAAAGTAAATAAAGTTATATCAACACAACTGTAATTTTACAAAATACTCACCTGCTTGGAAATTGGAGAACCTAAGGGAGAAAAGTAAATAAAGTTATATCAACACAAATGTAATTTTACAAAATACTCACCTGGAACACCACCTGTTGTACATTTGAAGTACCTAGGGGAGAGAATTAAGAGTTAATAAAGACAAAAAAACAAAAAAATGATGAAAAAACAACAAAAAAACAATAAAAAACAGAAAATTATATAATAAAAATGAGAAATGTAATATAGTTTGTGATTTAGTAATATCAATTAGTATTTGTTATTATGGCTGTTTTTGTTATAATCATTTAATGAACAAACAGCTTGAAAATAATTAAAATGGGACAGTTTATTTTAAAGTTGAAAAATCCCTCAGCCGTTTTAGGCGGGGCCTCAAGAGAGCTGGCTATAAAAGAAGCTGCAGGGGCACCCCTCACACTTTGTGGGAGAAGCAGCTTGGAGTAAGATCAACAACAGTCTCTTGTGAACAAGTTACTACAGTCAATTCTGATTTTTGTGATTAAAATAATTGAAGATAATAAAATTTACAGAGTTATTCAAACAATAAATGATAAAAAAATAATCAACAGAAGAACAATTGAAAAAGTTTATGTTGTGCAGCAAGCCTATGCCTGATGAAGGTCTAAAAGTAAACCGAAACGTTGCAACAGGCTTGCCAATCAAAAATAACATGCCCTACCGCGGCCAACCGTGTGCCAGATGGGAGAGACAGGATCCCCATTCTGGAAAACACGTAAGAGATCACTTTAAAAGGAATAGTCCTAATTTTTGGAAAACCCGGAAATGCTATTCACAGCATTCCCTCAAACAAATCCCTGACAATGCTCGGAAGAGGGATCAAACTAACGAGCCAAATCAAAAAGACCCTGAACGTGAGAAGTTTAGAGCCTTGGTGAAAAAGTTATTTGAACTACTACGGTCATTCCACCATCTAGAAAAGATCCCAACTCGTTCAGAAGTGGAACCACCCACATTCTCCAGGCTCACACAATACCTCACGGGGGTCATTAAACCGGCCAACATGACTCCCCAAACAAAATCCCTCCTGGAAGGGAATGCCAGAAACTGGGCTTGCACGACACATCTCATTTTACAGAACCACTATGAGCAGCACGTGGATCAAGTGAGCGAGGTGTTGCCGGAGTTGATGATTGAGGATTGGGGTTCGGCGCTAGCAGTAGCAACCAAATGGTATCATAAAAGATACGCTAAAAAAAGCACAGAAGTGCCAATAAAAAAGGTTAAAGCCCTTCTGCAGGCATTAGGGGGCAGCGGGGTGGAAGAAACTGTGGGAATGGAAATTGGAACTACCACATGTTTGATGGAGGATTTCCCAACCCTAACACGAGATGTAGGGAAGATTATCCCGATAACACCCCAGGGGGATTCATCCACCCCATCTGCGCTCACACCCTTGAAGCCACAAAGAGCACCCCGACAAAGAAAACAAAGGCAGGTTGTTCTTGAAATAACCAGTGGGCGAGACAATCTACCTACACAATCTTGCCCTGACACCCAAGAAAACACGATCCTGCCGCTTATTCAGGAGCGGCAGGCGGGGGCACGGAGGAAATCTCCAATACAGGAGGAGGTTCACGTTCAGAACAATGCCGTAGAACAGTTAGAGGTTATTCAACCCACATCTCCAACAGATTCCCTGTGCCAAGTCCCTAGCAAGAATTTGGAAGGCAGCTCCGTGCCTGAGCTTTTGATTGACCTGGATGGCGAACCGCTCACATCGCCCGCCGACAGCCTCAACGAATTTCGACCGGTAAAACACCTGCGCACAGCTAAGAAAATTGTGTTCCGTAGCCCTTTAAGCCCAAAACTGGGAGTACGGCATGGCAGGGGAAGAGTCAGCCGGTCCAAGCAACCTCCCCATTTACTTGGTTCCAGATATTAGGCTCACAAGACCCGTGGGGGTCCACAGAATAAAGACATAAGGATGATCGGGGTGGAATGCTAGGCAGGCCCGTGCATAACGTGGGTCCCGGTCTAGACTGGGACCGCGGTCTGGGGTTCCTATCCTCTAACCCTACCCCTACCCCTAACCCTAACCCTAACCCTAACCCTAGCCCTAACCCTAACCCTAACCCTAACCCTAACCCTAACCCTAACCCCAACCCTAACCCTAACCCTAACCCCATCTCTAAACCTAACCCTAACCCTAACCCTAACCCTAACCCTAACCCTAACCCTAACCCTAACCCTAACCCTAACCCTAACCCTAACCCTAACCCTAACCCTAACCCTAACCCTAACCCTAACCCTAACCCTAACCCTAACCCTAACCCTAACCCTACCCTAACCCTACCCCTACCCAAACCCAACCCTAACCCTAACCCTAACCCTATCCCTAACCCTAATCCTAACCCCAACCCTAAATCTACACCCAACCGTAACTCTAACCAACCCTAAACTTATCCCTACTCCCTACCTAAAAACTGACCCTAATTTTAACCTTGGCCCTTCTATCTTGCTTTATACTATACAAAAACACTAATATTTTTATTTCAGAGGGATGTTCCTTAACCCTATTTAGTTTATTGATTAATAATGTGGGTGCGTTGAATTTTTCATTGGTCTATTTTTCTATATTTACTTTCTGTATTATTATTATTATTATTATTTTTATTTATGTGTGTATTAGTACAACATTTTATATAGTACATGTTAGTTATTGTTATGTAACTTCTTTTAAATAAAAAGATATTATTATTTTATTATATATTATATATTATATATTATATATATTATATATTATTTATTGTGAATAAACAACACCCTATTATATATATATTTTTATATATACTTAAATTTTGCTGAAAACAAAAAGAAGGAGACAGAACATTTGGCCAAAAGAAAAAAGAATTTGGAGGGAAAAGGGAGGGGCCGCGTGTGTGTGTGTGAGAGGGAGTCTATATAAAGGGGAGAGGAACAGAGGCTGCTCATTTTGGATTTGGCTTTTCACAGAGCAGCATCTCCCTTGTTCATTGCCTACAGTTGATCTTATCTTGATCTTATTCCGTTTTAATTTTGTGGATTGTGCCCTAGCCTGAAGAAGACCTCAACGGTCGAAACGTCGCGACAGGGCACATTTGTTTTGTTCTTTCTTTGTTTGTTTTATTTTTTCTGAGGAGTTATTATGGTTATTTAATAGTTATTTAGTTTGAGTTTATTATTTGATCTAGTTTAAAACACAATTCATTGGTTAAAAAATTTCATAAAAACTGAAAAACAACAAAAAAAACTTTAAAACACACTAAAAAATACTTGATTAAAAAATTACTTTATTAAAAATTGTCATTTGGTTTATATTTGTTTGTCACAGACAAGGATAATTTTGTTTATGGCCATGTTTAACAGATCTGGGACGAATGTTGGTTCCAGAAACCGGGGAGAGTATCCCCGGAACACAATTGTACGGCCCGTGGGTCGACTGCGAGCAGAATCCCAGGGGATGGCCCGTGCATTTCCGGTCCCTCGGGAGAGGGTGCCGGTTTCTAGCTTTTTCCCTAACCCTAACCCTAACCCTAACCCTAACCCTAACCCTAACCCTAACCCTAACCCCTTACCCTAACCCTAACCCTAACCCTAACCCTAACCCTAACCTAACCCTAACCCTAACCCTAACCCTAACCCTAACCCTAACCCTAATGTGCAATACTGTATCTCGACTGGTGGTGGCGCTATCAAGCTGAAACCATGTGCAATCTACTTCCCGCCCCCTAATTAGTATATATACCAAATTTCAGCCTCCTAGGACCTACAGAAACGAAGTGCACCCCCTGATGCAGAGGGGTGCACTTTCGCATTTATCCCTATTACCCTAACCCTAACCCTAACCCTAACCCTAACCCTAATTTTGTACATAAACTAATCTTTGTACAAACACATAACCCTAATCGACATAACACATAACCCTAATTTTGACAAACACATAACCCTAATTTTGACCTAAACACCCTAACCCTAATTTTGTCAAACACTAACCCTAATTTTGTACATAAACACATAGGAAAATAATGTGCAATACTGTATCTCGACTGGTGGTGGCGCTATCAAGCTGAAACCATGTGCAATCTACTTCCCGCCCCCTAATTAGTATATATACCAAATTTCAGCCTCCTAGGACCTACAGAAACGAAGTGCACCCCCTGATGCAGAGGGGTGCACTTTCGCATTTATCCCTATTACCTAATTAGTATATATACCTAATAGTATATATACCAATTTCAGCCTCCTAGGACCTACAGAAACGAAGTGCACCCCTGATGCAGAGGGGTGCCTTTCGCATTTATCCCTATTACCCTAACCCTAACCCTAAACCTAACCCTAGCTCTTTTCAAAAGTTATTGAACTGGATGCTCTGCCAATGGAGAACCCCATAGAATAGAGTGATGATGGAAATTGAACATCTAGAGTAAATAATAGCACATTAAAGACTTGTAGTATGTTCTTTAGGGTCAAATAAATATTTAGCAACTTGTTTTGGAGTGGTGTGTGCCTCTTTTCAAAAGTTATTGAACTGGATGCTCTGCCAATGGAGAACCCCATAGAATAGAGTGATGATGGAAATTGAACATCTAGAGTAAATAATAGCACATTAAAGACTTGTAGTATGTTCTTTAGGGTCAAATAAATATTTAGCAACTTGTTTTGGAGTGGTGTGTGCCTCTTTTCAAAAGTTATTGAACTGGATGCTCTGCCAATGGAGAACCCCATAGAATAGAGTGATGATGGAAATTGAACATCTAGAGTAAATAATAGCACATTAAAGACTTGTAGTATGTTCTTTAGGGTCAAATAAATATTTAGCAACTTGTTTTGGAGTGGTGTGTGCCTCTTTTCAAAAGTTATTGAACTGGATGCTCTGCCAATGGAGAACCCCATAGAATAGAGTGATGATGGAAATTGAACATCTAGAGTAAATAATAGCACATTAAAGACTTGTAGTATGTTCTTTAGGGTCAAATAAATATTTAGCAACTTGTTTTGGAGTGGTGTGTGCCTCTTTTCAAAAGTTATTGAACTGGATGCTCTGCCAATGGAGAACCCCATAGAATAGAGTGATGATGGAAATTGAACATCTAGAGTAAATAATAGCACATTAAAGACTTGTAGTATGTTCTTTAGGGTCAAATAAATATTTAGCAACTTGTTTTGGAGTGGTGTGTGCCTCTTTTCAAAAGTTATTGAACTGGATGCTCTGCCAATGGAGAACCCCATAGAATAGAGTGATGATGGAAATTGAACATCTAGAGTAAATAATAGCACATTAAAGACTTGTAGTATGTTCTTTAGGGTCAAATAAATATTTAGCAACTTGTTTTGGAGTGGTGTGTGCCTCTTTTCAAAAGTTATTGAACTGGATGCTCTGCCAATGGAGAACCCCATAGAATAGAGTGATGATGGAAATTGAACATCTAGAGTAAATAATAGCACATTAAAGACTTGTAGTATGTTCTTTAGGGTCAAATAAATATTTAGCAACTTGTTTTGGAGTGGTGTGTGCCTCTTTTCAAAAGTTATTGAACTGGATGCTCTGCCAATGGAGAACCCCATAGAATAGAGTGATGATGGAAATTGAACATCTAGAGTAAATAATAGCACATTAAAGACTTGTAGTATGTTCTTTAGGGTCAAATAAATATTTAGCAACTTGTTTTGGAGTGGTGTGTGCCTCTTTTCAAAAGTTATTGAACTGGATGCTCTGCCAATGGAGAACCCCATAGAATAGAGTGATGATGGAAATTGAACATCTAGAGTAAATAATAGCACATTAAAGACTTGTAGTATGTTCTTTAGGGTCAAATAAATATTTAGCAACTTGTTTTGGAGTGGTGTGTGCTTGTTTTGGAGTGGTGTGTGCCTCTTTTCAAAAGTTATTGAACTGGATGCTCTGCCAATGGAGAACCCCATAGAATAGAGTGATGATGGAAATTGAACATCTAGAGTAAATAATAGCACATTAAAGACTTGTAGTATGTTCTTTAGGGTCAAATAAATATTTAGCAACTTGTTTTGGAGTGGTGTGTGCCTCTTTTCAAAAGTTATTGAACTGGATGCTCTGCCAATGGAGAACCCCATAGAATAGAGTGATGATGGAAATTGAACATCTAGAGTAAATAATAGCACATTAAAGACTTGTAGTATGTTCTTTAGGGTCAAATAAATATTTAGCAACTTGTTTTGGAGTGGTGTGTGCCTCTTTTCAAAAGTTATTGAACTGGATGCTCTGCCAATGGAGAACCCCATAGAATAGAGTGATGATGGAAATTGAACATCTAGAGTAAATAATAGCACATTAAAGACTTGTAGTATGTTCTTTAGGGTCAAATAAATATTTAGCAACTTGTTTTGGAGTGGTGTGTGCCTCTTTTCAAAAGTTATTGAACTGGATGCTCTGCCAATGGAGAACCCCATAGAATAGAGTGATGATGGAAATTGAACATCTAGAGTAAATAATAGCACATTAAAGACTTGTAGTATGTTCTTTAGGGTCAAATAAATATTTAGCAACTTGTTTTGGAGTGGTGTGTGCCTCTTTTCAAAAGTTATTGAACTGGATGCTCTGCCAATGGAGAACCCCATAGAATAGAGTGATGATGGAAATTGAACATCTAGAGTAAATAATAGCACATTAAAGACTTGTAGTATGTTCTTTAGGGTCAAATAAATATTTAGCAACTTGTTTTGGAGTGGTGTGTGCCTCTTTTCAAAAGTTATTGAACTGGATGCTCTGCCAATGGAGAACCCCATAGAATAGAGTGATGATGGAAATTGAACATCTAGAGTAAATAATAGCACATTAAAGACTTGTAGTATGTTCTTTAGGGTCAAATAAATATTTAGCAACTTGTTTTGGAGTGGTGTGTGCCTCTTTTCAAAAGTTATTGAACTGGATGCTCTGCCAATGGAGAACCCCATAGAATAGAGTGATGATGGAAATTGAACATCTAGAGTAAATAATAGCACATTAAAGACTTGTAGTATGTTCTTTAGGGTCAAATAAATATTTAGCAACTTGTTTTGGAGTGGTGTGTGCCTCTTTTCAAAAGTTATTGAACTGGATGCTCTGCCAATGGAGAACCCCATAGAATAGAGTGATGATGGAAATTGAACATCTAGAGTAAATAATAGCACATTAAAGACTTGTAGTATGTTCTTTAGGGTCAAATAAATATTTAGCAACTTGTTTTGGAGTGGTGTGTGCCTCTTTTCAAAAGTTATTGAACTGGATGCTCTGCCAATGGAGAACCCCATAGAATAGAGTGATGATGGAAATTGAACATCTAGAGTAAATAATAGCACATTAAAGACTTGTAGTATGTTCTTTAGGGTCAAATAAATATTTAGCAACTTGTTTTGGAGTGGTGTGTGCCTCTTTTCAAAAGTTATTGAACTGGATGCTCTGCCAATGGAGAACCCCATAGAATAGAGTGATGATGGAAATTGAACATCTAGAGTAAATAATAGCACATTAAAGACTTGTAGTATGTTCTTTAGGGTCAAATAAATATTTAGCAACTTGTTTTGGAGTGGTGTGTGCCTCTTTTCAAAAGTTATTGAACTGGATGCTCTGCCAATGGAGAACCCCATAGAATAGAGTGATGATGGAAATTGAACATCTAGAGTAAATAATAGCACATTAAAGACTTGTAGTATGTTCTTTAGGGTCAAATAAATATTTAGCAACTTGTTTTGGAGTGGTGTGTGCCTCTTTTCAAAAGTTATTGAACTGGATGCTCTGCCAATGGAGAACCCCATAGAATAGAGTGATGATGGAAATTGAACATCTAGAGTAAATAATAGCACATTAAAGACTTGTAGTATGTTCTTTAGGGTCAAATAAATATTTAGCAACTTGTTTTGGAGTGGTGTGTGCCTCTTTTCAAAAGTTATTGAACTGGATGCTCTGCCAATGGAGAACCCCATAGAATAGAGTGATGATGGAAATTGAACATCTAGAGTAAATAATAGCACATTAAAGACTTGTAGTATGTTCTTTAGGGTCAAATAAATATTTAGCAACTTGTTTTGGAGTGGTGTGTGCCTCTTTTCAAAAGTTATTGAACTGGATGCTCTGCCAATGGAGAACCCCATAGAATAGAGTGATGATGGAAATTGAACATCTAGAGTAAATAATAGCACATTAAAGACTTGTAGTATGTTCTTTAGGGTCAAATAAATATTTAGCAACTTGTTTTGGAGTGGTGTGTGCCTCTTTTCAAAAGTTATTGAACTGGATGCTCTGCCAATGGAGAACCCCATAGAATAGAGTGATGATGGAAATTGAACATCTAGAGTAAATAATAGCACATTAAAGACTTGTAGTATGTTCTTTAGGGTCAAATAAATATTTAGCAACTTGTTTTGGAGTGGTGTGTGCCTCTTTTCAAAAGTTATTGAACTGGATGCTCTGCCAATGGAGAACCCCATAGAATAGAGTGATGATGGAAATTGAACATCTAGAGTAAATAATAGCACATTAAAGACTTGTAGTATGTTCTTTAGGGTCAAATAAATATTTAGCAACTTGTTTTGGAGTGGTGTGTGCCTCTTTTCAAAAGTTATTGAACTGGATGCTCTGCCAATGGAGAACCCCATAGAATAGAGTGATGATGGAAATTGAACATCTAGAGTAAATAATAGCACATTAAAGACTTGTAGTATGTTCTTTAGGGTCAAATAAATATTTAGCAACTTGTTTTGGAGTGGTGTGTGCCTCTTTTCAAAAGTTATTGAACTGGATGCTCTGCCAATGGAGAACCCCATAGAATAGAGTGATGATGGAAATTGAACATCTAGAGTAAATAATAGCACATTAAAGACTTGTAGTATGTTCTTTAGGGTCAAATAAATATTTAGCAACTTGTTTTGGAGTGGTGTGTGCCTCTTTTCAAAAGTTATTGAACTGGATGCTCTGCCAATGGAGAACCCCATAGAATAGAGTGATGATGGAAATTGAACATCTAGAGTAAATAATAGCACATTAAAGACTTGTAGTATGTTCTTTAGGGTCAAATAAATATTTAGCAACTTGTTTTGGAGTGGTGTGTGCCTCTTTTCAAAAGTTATTGAACTGGATGCTCTGCCAATGGAGAACCCCATAGAATAGAGTGATGATGGAAATTGAACATCTAGAGTAAATAATAGCACATTAAAGACTTGTAGTATGTTCTTTAGGGTCAAATAAATATTTAGCAACTTGTTTTGGAGTGGTGTGTGCCTCTTTTCAAAAGTTATTGAACTGGATGCTCTGCCAATGGAGAACCCCATAGAATAGAGTGATGATGGAAATTGAACATCTAGAGTAAATAATAGCACATTAAAGACTTGTAGTATGTTCTTTAGGGTCAAATAAATATTTAGCAACTTGTTTTGGAGTGGTGTGTGCCTCTTTTCAAAAGTTATTGAACTGGATGCTCTGCCAATGGAGAACCCCATAGAATAGAGTGATGATGGAAATTGAACATCTAGAGTAAATAATAGCACATTAAAGACTTGTAGTATGTTCTTTAGGGTCAAATAAATATTTAGCAACTTGTTTTGGAGTGGTGTGTGCCTCTTTTCAAAAGTTATTGAACTGGATGCTCTGCCAATGGAGAACCCCATAGAATAGAGTGATGATGGAAATTGAACATCTAGAGTAAATAATAGCACATTAAAGACTTGTAGTATGTTCTTTAGGGTCAAATAAATATTTAGCAACTTGTTTTGGAGTGGTGTGTGCCTCTTTTCAAAAGTTATTGAACTGGATGCTCTGCCAATGGAGAACCCCATAGAATAGAGTGATGATGGAAATTGAACATCTAGAGTAAATAATAGCACATTAAAGACTTGTAGTATGTTCTTTAGGGTCAAATAAATATTTAGCAACTTGTTTTGGAGTGGTGTGTGCCTCTTTTCAAAAGTTATTGAACTGGATGCTCTGCCAATGGAGAACCCCATAGAATAGAGTGATGATGGAAATTGAACATCTAGAGTAAATAATAGCACATTAAAGACTTGTAGTATGTTCTTTAGGGTCAAATAAATATTTAGCAACTTGTTTTGGAGTGGTGTGTGCCTCTTTTCAAAAGTTATTGAACTGGATGCTCTGCCAATGGAGAACCCCATAGAATAGAGTGATGATGGAAATTGAACATCTAGAGTAAATAATAGCACATTAAAGACTTGTAGTATGTTCTTTAGGGTCAAATAAATATTTAGCAACTTGTTTTGGAGTGGTGTGTGCCTCTTTTCAAAAGTTATTGAACTGGATGCTCTGCCAATGGAGAACCCCATAGAATAGAGTGATGATGGAAATTGAACATCTAGAGTAAATAATAGCACATTAAAGACTTGTAGTATGTTCTTTAGGGTCAAATAAATATTTAGCAACTTGTTTTGGAGTGGTGTGTGCCTCTTTTCAAAAGTTATTGAACTGGATGCTCTGCCAATGGAGAACCCCATAGAATAGAGTGATGATGGAAATTGAACATCTAGAGTAAATAATAGCACATTAAAGACTTGTAGTATGTTCTTTAGGGTCAAATAAATATTTAGCAACTTGTTTTGGAGTGGTGTGTGCCTCTTTTCAAAAGTTATTGAACTGGATGCTCTGCCAATGGAGAACCCCATAGAATAGAGTGATGATGGAAATTGAACATCTAGAGTAAATAATAGCACATTAAAGACTTGTAGTATGTTCTTTAGGGTCAAATAAATATTTAGCAACTTGTTTTGGAGTGGTGTGTGCCTCTTTTCAAAAGTTATTGAACTGGATGCTCTGCCAATGGAGAACCCCATAGAATAGAGTGATGATGGAAAGTGAACATCTAGAGTAAATAATAGCACATTAAAGACTTGTAGTATGTTCTTTAGGGTCAAATAAATATTTAGCAACTTGTTTTGGAGTGGTGTGTGCCTCTTTTCAAAAGTTATTGAACTGGATGCTCTGCCAATGGAGAACCCCATAGAATAGAGTGATGATGGAAATTGAACATCTAGAGTAAATAATAGCACATTAAAGACTTGTAGTATGTTCTTTAGGGTCAAATAAATATTTAGCAACTTGTTTTGGAGTGGTGTGTGCCTCTTTTCAAAAGTTATTGAACTGGATGCTCTGCCACTGGAGAACCCCATAGAATAGAGTGATGATGGAAATTGAACATCTAGAGTAAATAATAGCACATTAAAGACTTGTAGTATGTTCTTTAGGGTCAAATAAATATTTAGCAACTTGTTTTGGAGTGGTGTGTGCCTCTTTTCAAAAGTTATTGAACTGGATGCTCTGCCAATGGAGAACCCCATAGAATAGAGTGATGATGGAAATTGAACATCTAGAGTAAATAATAGCACATTAAAGACTTGTAGTATGTTCTTTAGGGTCAAATAAATATTTAGCAACTTGTTCTGGAGTGGTGTGTGACTCTTTTCAAAAGTTATTGAACTGGATGCTCTGCCAATGGAGAACCCCATAGAATAGAGTGATGATGGAAATTGAACATCTAGAGTAAATAATAGCACATTAAAGACTTGTAGTATGTTCTTTAGGGTCAAATAAATATTTAGCAACTTGTTTTGGAGTGGTGTGTGCCTCTTTTCAAAAGTTATTGAACTGGATGCTCTGCCAATGGAGAACCCCATAGAATAGAGTGATGATGGAAATTGAACATCTAGAGTAAATAATAGCACATTAAAGACTTGTAGTATGTTCTTTAGGGTCAAATAAATATTTAGCAACTTGTTTTGGAGTGGTGTGTGCCTCTTTTCAAAAGTTATTGAACTGGATGCTCTGCCAATGGAGAACCCCATAGAATAGAGTGATGATGGAAATTGAACATCTAGAGTAAATAATAGCACATTAAAGACTTGTAGTATGTTCTTTAGGGTCAAATAAATATTTAGCAACTTGTTTTGGAGTGGTGTGTGCCTCTTTTCAAAAGTTATTGAACTGGATGCTCTGCCAATGGAGAACCCCATAGAATAGAGTGATGATGGAAATTGAACATCTAGAGTAAATAATAGCACATTAAAGACTTGTAGTATGTTCTTTAGGGTCAAATAAATATTTAGCAACTTGTTTTGGAGTGGTGTGTGCCTCTTTTCAAAAGTTATTGAACTGGATGCTCTGCCAATGGAGAACCCCATAGAATAGAGTGATGATGGAAATTGAACATCTAGAGTAAATAATAGCACATTAAAGACTTGTAGTATGTTCTTTAGGGTCAAATAAATATTTAGCAACTTGTTTTGGAGTGGTGTGTGCCTCTTTTCAAAAGTTATTGAACTGGATGCTCTGCCAATGGAGAACCCCATAGAATAGAGTGATGATGGAAATTGAACATCTAGAGTAAATAATAGCACATTAAAGACTTGTAGTATGTTCTTTAGGGTCAAATAAATATTTAGCAACTTGTTTTGGAGTGGTGTGTGCCTCTTTTCAAAAGTTATTGAACTGGATGCTCTGCCACTGGAGAACCCCATAGAATAGAGTGATGATGGAAATTGAACATCTAGAGTAAATAATAGCACATTAAAGACTTGTAGTATGTTCTTTAGGGTCAAATAAATATTTAGCAACTTGTTTTGGAGTGGTGTGTGCCTCTTTTCAAAAGTTATTGAACTGGATGCTCTGCCACTGGAGAACCCCATAGAATAGAGTGATGATGGAAATTGAACATCTAGAGTAAATAATAGCACATTAAAGACTTGTAGTATGTTCTTTAGGGTCAAATAAATATTTAGCAACTTGTTTTGGAGTGGTGTGTGCCTCTTTTCAAAAGTTATTGAACTGGATGCTCTGCCACTGGAGAACCCCATAGAATAGAGTGATGATGGAAATTGAACATCTAGAGTAAATAATAGCACATTAAAGACTTGTAGTATGTTCTTTAGGGTCAAATAAATATTTAGCAACTTGTTTTGGAGTGGTGTGTGCCTCTTTTCAAAAGTTATTGAACTGGATGCTCTGCCAATGGAGAACCCCATAGAATAGAGTGATGATGGAAATTGAACATCTAGAGTAAATAATAGCACATTAAAGACTTGTAGTATGTTCTTTAGGGTCAAATAAATATTTAGCAACTTGTTTTGGAGTGGTGTGTGCCTCTTTTCAAAAGTTATTGAACTGGATGCTCTGCCAATGGAGAACCCCATAGAATAGAGTGATGATGGAAATTGAACATCTAGAGTAAATAATAGCACATTAAAGACTTGTAGTATGTTCTTTAGGGTCAAATAAATATTTAGCAACTTGTTTTGGAGTGGTGTGTGCCTCTTTTCAAAAGTTATTGAACTGGATGCTCTGCCAATGGAGAACCCCATAGAATAGAGTGATGATGGAAATTGAACATCTAGAGTAAATAATAGCACATTAAAGACTTGTAGTATGTTCTTTAGGGTCAAATAAATATTTAGCAACTTGTTTTGGAGTGGTGTGTGCCTCTTTTCAAAAGTTATTGAACTGGATGCTCTGCCAATGGAGAACCCCATAGAATAGAGTGATGATGGAAATTGAACATCTAGAGTAAATAATAGCACATTAAAGACTTGTAGTATGTTCTTTAGGGTCAAATAAATATTTAGCAACTTGTTTTGGAGTGGTGTGTGCCTCTTTTCAAAAGTTATTGAACTGGATGCTCTGCCAATGGAGAACCCCATAGAATAGAGTGATGATGGAAATTGAACATCTAGAGTAAATAATAGCACATTAAAGACTTGTAGTATGTTCTTTAGGGTCAAATAAATATTTAGCAACTTGTTTTGGAGTGGTGTGTGCCTCTTTTCAAAAGTTATTGAACTGGATGCTCTGCCAATGGAGAACCCCATAGAATAGAGTGATGATGGAAATTGAACATCTAGAGTAAATAATAGCACATTAAAGACTTGTAGTATGTTCTTTAGGGTCAAATAAATATTTAGCAACTTGTTTTGGAGTGGTGTGTGCCTCTTTTCAAAAGTTATTGAACTGGATGCTCTGCCAATGGAGAACCCCATAGAATAGAGTGATGATGGAAATTGAACATCTAGAGTAAATAATAGCACATTAAAGACTTGTAGTATGTTCTTTAGGGTCAAATAAATATTTAGCAACTTGTTTTGGAGTGGTGTGTGCCTCTTTTCAAAAGTTATTGAACTGGATGCTCTGCCAATGGAGAACCCCATAGAATAGAGTGATGATGGAAATTGAACATCTAGAGTAAATAATAGCACATTAAAGACTTGTAGTATGTTCTTTAGGGTCAAATAAATATTTAGCAACTTGTTTTGGAGTGGTGTGTGCCTCTTTTCAAAAGTTATTGAACTGGATGCTCTGCCACTGGAGAACCCCATAGAATAGAGTGATGATGGAAATTGAACATCTAGAGTAAATAATAGCACATTAAAGACTTGTAGTATGTTCTTTAGGGTCAAATAAATATTTAGCAACTTGTTTTGGAGTGGTGTGTGCCTCTTTTCAAAAGTTATTGAACTGGATGCTCTGCCAATGGAGAACCCCATAGAATAGAGTGATGATGGAAATTGAACATCTAGAGTAAATAATAGCACATTAAAGACTTGTAGTATGTTCTTTAGGGTCAAATAAATATTTAGCAACTTGTTTTGGAGTGGTGTGTGCCTCTTTTCAAAAGTTATTGAACTGGATGCTCTGCCAATGGAGAACCCCATAGAATAGAGTGATGATGGAAATTGAACATCTAGAGTAAATAATAGCACATTAAAGACTTGTAGTATGTTCTTTAGGGTCAAATAAATATTTAGCAACTTGTTTTGGAGTGGTGTGTGCCTCTTTTCAAAAGTTATTGAACTGGATGCTCTGCCAATGGAGAACCCCATAGAATAGAGTGATGATGGAAATTGAACATCTAGAGTAAATAATAGCACATTAAAGACTTGTAGTATGTTCTTTAGGGTCAAATAAATATTTAGCAACTTGTTTTGGAGTGGTGTGTGCCTCTTTTCAAAAGTTATTGAACTGGATGCTCTGCCAATGGAGAACCCCATAGAATAGAGTGATGATGGAAATTGAACATCTAGAGTAAATAATAGCACATTAAAGACTTGTAGTATGTTCTTTAGGGTCAAATAAATATTTAGCAACTTGTTTTGGAGTGGTGTGTGCCTCTTTTCAAAAGTTATTGAACTGGATGCTCTGCCAATGGAGAACCCCATAGAATAGAGTGATGATGGAAATTGAACATCTAGAGTAAATAATAGCACATTAAAGACTTGTAGTATGTTCTTTAGGGTCAAATAAATATTTAGCAACTTGTTTTGGAGTGGTGTGTGCCTCTTTTCAAAAGTTATTGAACTGGATGCTCTGCCAATGGAGAACCCCATAGAATAGAGTGATGATGGAAATTGAACATCTAGAGTAAATAATAGCACATTAAAGACTTGTAGTATGTTCTTTAGGGTCAAATAAATATTTAGCAACTTGTTTTGGAGTGGTGTGTGCCTCTTTTCAAAAGTTATTGAACTGGATGCTCTGCCAATGGAGAACCCCATAGAATAGAGTGATGATGGAAATTGAACATCTAGAGTAAATAATAGCACATTAAAGACTTGTAGTATGTTCTTTAGGGTCAAATAAATATTTAGCAACTTGTTTTGGAGTGGTGTGTGCCTCTTTTCAAAAGTTATTGAACTGGATGCTCTGCCACTGGAGAACCCCATAGAATAGAGTGATGATGGAAATTGAACATCTAGAGTAAATAATATCACATAACATCTAGATTAAATAATAGCATATTAAAGACTTGTAGTATGTTCTTTAGGGTCAAATAAATATTTAGCAACTTGTTTTGGAGTGGTGTGTGCCTCTTTTCAAAAGTTATTGAACTGGATGCTCTGCCACTGGAGAACCCCATAGAATAGAGTGATGATGGGAATTGAACATCTACAGTAAATAATAGCACATAACATCTAGATTAAATAATAGCATATTAAAGACTTGTAGTATGTTCTTTAGGGTCAAATAAATATTTAGCAACTTGTTTTGGAGTGGTGTGTGCCTCTTTTCAAAAGTTATTGAACTGGATGCTCTGCCACTGGAGAACCCCATAGAATAGAGTGATGATGGGAATTGAACATCTACAGTAAATAATATCACATAACATCTAGAGTAAATAATAGCACATTAAATACTTGTAGTATGTTCTTTAGGGTCAAATAAATATTTAGCAACTTGTTTTGGAGTGGTGTGTGCCTCTTTTCAAAAGTTATTGAACTGGATGCTCTGCCACTGGAGAACCCCATAGAATATAGTGATGATGGAAATTGAACATCTAGAGTAAATAATAGCACATAACATCTAGAGTAAATAATAGCATATTAAAGACTTGTAGTATGTTCTTTAGGGTCAAATAAATATTTAGCAACTTGTTTTGGAGTGGTGTGTGCCTCTTTTCAAAAGTTATTGAACTGGATGCTCTGCCACTGGAGAACCCCATAGAATAGAGTGATGATGGAAATTGAACATCTAGAGTAAATAATAACACATTAAAGACTTGTAGTATGTTCTTTAGGGTCAAATAAATATTTAGCAACTTGTTTTGGAGTGGTGTGTGCCTCTTTTCAAAAGTTATTGAACTGGATGCTGTGCCACTGGAGAACCCCATAGAATAGAGTGATGATGGAAATTGAACATCTACAGTAAATAATAGCACATAACATCTAGATTAAATAATAGCACATTAAAGACTTGTAGTATGTTCTTTAGGGTCAAATAAATATTTAGCAACTTGTTTTGGAGTGGTGTGTGCCTCTTTTCAAAAGTTATTGAACTGGATGCTCTGCCAATGGAGAACCCCATAGAATAGAGTGATGATGGAAATTGAACATCTAGAGTAAATAATAGCACATTAAAGACTTGTAGTATGTTCTTTAGGGTCAAATAAATATTTAGCAACTTGTTTTGGAGTGGTGTGTGCCTCTTTTCAAAAGTTATTGAACTGGATGCTCTGCCACTGGAGAACCCCATAGAATAGAGTGATGATGGAAATTGAACATCTAGAGTAAATAATAGCACATTAAAGACTTGTAGTATGTTCTTTAGGGTCAAATAAATATTTAGCAACTTGTTTTGGAGTGGTGTGTGCCTCTTTTCAAAAGTTATTGAACTGGATGCTCTGCCACTGGAGAACCCCATAGAATAGAGTGTGATGATGGAAATTGAACATCTAGAGTAAATAATAGCACATTAAAGACTTGTAGTATGTTCTTTAGGGTCAAATAAATATTTAGCAACTTGTTTTGGAGTGGTGTGTGCCTCTTTTCAAAAGTTATTGAACTGGATGCTCTGCCAATGGAGAACCCCATAGAATAGAGTGATGATGGAAATTGAACATCTAGAGTAAATAATAGCACATTAAAGACTTGTAGTATGTTCTTTAGGGTCAAATAAATATTTAGCAACTTGTTTTGGAGTGGTGTGTGCCTCTTTTCAAAAGTTATTGAACTGGATGCTCTGCCAATGGAGAACCCCATAGAATAGAGTGATGATGGAAATTGAACATCTAGAGTAAATATAGCACATTAAAGACTTGTAGTATGTTCTTTAGGGTCAAATAAATATTTAGCAACTTGTTTTGGAGTGGTGTGTGCCTCTTTTCAAAAGTTATTGAACTGGATGCTCTGCCACTGGAGAACCCCATAGAATAGAGTGATGATGGAAATTGAACATCTAGAGTAAATAATAGCACATTAAAGACTTGTAGTATGTTCTTTAGGGTCAAATAAATATTTAGCAACTTGTTTTGGAGTGGTGTGTGCCTCTTTTCAAAAGTTATTGAACTGGATGCTCTGCCACTGGAGAACCCCATAGAATAGAGTGATGATGGAAATTGAACATCTAGAGTAAATAATAGCACATTAAAGACTTGTAGTATGTTCTTTAGGGTCAAATAAATATTTAGCAACTTGTTTTGGAGTGGTGTGTGCCTCTTTTCAAAAGTTATTGAACTGGATGCTCTGCCAATGGAGAACCCCATAGAATAGAGTGATGATGGAAATTGAACATCTAGAGTAAATAATAGCACATATAGCACATTAAAGACTTGTAGTATGTTCTTTAGGGTCAAATAAATATTTAGCAACTTGTTTTGGAGTGGTGTGTGCCTCTTTTCAAAAGTTATTGAACTGGATGCTCTGCCACTGGAGAACCCCATAGAATAGAGTGATGATGGAAATTGAACATCTAGAGTAAATAATAGCACATTAAAGACTTGTAGTATGTTCTTTAGGGTCAAATAAATATTTAGCAACTTGTTTTGGAGTGGTGTGTGCCTCTTTTCAAAAGTTATTGAACTGGATGCTCTGCCACTGGAGAACCCCATAGAATAGAGTGATGATGGAAATTGAACATCTAGAGTAAATAATAGCACATACATCTAGAGTAAATAATAGCACATTAAAGACTTGTAGTATGTTCTTTAGGGTCAAATAAATATTTAGCAACTTGTTTTGGAGTGGTGTGTGCCTCTTTTCAAAAGTTATTGAACTGGATGCTCTGCCAATGGAGAACCCCATAGAATAGAGTGATGATGGAAATTGAACATCTAGAGTAAATAATAGCACATTAAAGACTTGTAGTATGTTCTTTAGGGTCAAATAAATATTTAGCAACTTGTTTTGGAGTGGTGTGTGCCTCTTTTCAAAAGTTATTGAACTGGATGCTCTGCCAATGGAGAACCCCATAGAATAGAGTGATGATGGAAATTGAACATCTAGAGTAAATAATAGCACATTAAAGACTTGTAGTATGTTCTTTAGGGTCAAATAAATATTTAGCAACTTGTTTTGGAGTGGTGTGTGCCTCTTTTCAAAAGTTATTGAACTGGATGCTCTGCCACTGGAGAACCCCATAGAATAGAGTGATGATGGAAATTGAACATCTAGAGTAAATAATAGCACATTAAAGACTTGTAGTATGTTCTTTAGGGTCAAATAAATATTTAGCAACTTGTTTTGGAGTGGTGTGTGCCTCTTTTCAAAAGTTATTGAACTGGATGTTTTGGTTATAGTGTTGGTTTTTGTTGTTCTCTCAGCTGATTAATCAGGAGTAGTTTCAGTCTCCCTTAAGGTGTGAATTGGGGGCAGGGCTTACCTATTTAAATTGAAGGTTCTCCGCTACAGACGCTAGCGCTAGCGTCTGTAGCGGTTTGTTAGTAGCTCTCTCTCTCTATAACATTAGTGTCTAGTACTGTCTTGATATATTCTACCATACCTCAATTCTCACTCTTGTTTGACTACAAATATGTGCCTTAAACCCATCTCTGTACTCAAGGCCTACTCTCGCAGACGCTCTCATCCACAAAGCAGAGGTCACAATCCCAATAACCTCATCTACCCTCCTCTGTTGTGTAAGTCTCAAACAGTAGTGGTAGGTGGGCTCTGGAATTGTCAGTCTGCGGTAAAGAAAGCTGATTTTATCTCTGCTTTAACTTCCCATTACTCCTTTGATTTTCTTGCTCTAACAGAAACCTGGATATCCCCACAGAACACCGCTACACCAGCTGCTTTATCCTCTGCCTATGCTTTCTCTCACTCACCACGAGAAACAGGCAGGGGTGGTGGTACAGGTTTATTGTTGTCAAAGAAATGGTGCTTTAAACCTCTACTCTTCTCTAATTTAACCATCTCTTCTTTTGAATTTCATGCCATTTCAGTTACCTCTCCTATCAACCTTGTTATCATTGTCGTCTACCGCCCTCCTGGTCCCCTAGGAAACTTCCTGGAAGAAATGGACTCACTGCTTAGTGCTTTCCCTTCCGATAGCTACCCCCTGACAGTGCTTGGCGACTTCAACCTCCCCTCTGACAAGCTACATTCTTCTTCCCTCCTGTCTCTTCTCGACTCTTTCTCCCTCACACTCAACAGCTACATCCCCACACACAAAGGAGGCAATGTCCTGGACCTGGTTTTCACCCGTCCTTCTCCAGCTACAGATGTGACTGCTACCCCACTCCACGTCTCTGATCATCACCTGGTATCCTTCACCATCACTCTACCTATCTTACCTAAAACTACCTCTCACCCCCTTGCTCTTACTCGCCACAACCTTCACTCTGTCTCACCTTCATCTGTAGCTTCTGGCACTCTTTCTTCCCTTCCTGATGCTAAGTCTTTTTCCTCACTACCCTTAGACTAAGCCACAGATACTTTCCTCTCATCTCTTTCCTCAACTATGGACTCCCTCTGCCCTATGTTCACTAAACCCAAGAAAACTTCTTCTTCTGCTCCTTGGCTTTCAGATGTGCTGCGCAACAATCGAAGAGAGGTAAGATCATCAGAGAGAAAGTGGAAGAAATCACAACTTGATGCAGATCTTGATTTTTACAGAACACTTCTTGTCAAGTTCTCCTCAGATGTGACTTCTGCCAAGACTTCCTTCTACAAGGAAAAGCTTGAAGCTTCCTCACATGACCCTCGGAAATTCCACAACATCATCTCTTCTCTGCTCAACCCCCCGGCTCCACCTTCTTCATCCTCCCTGACTGCAGAAGACTTTGCTTCTTTCTACCAGGAGAAGATTGAGGAAATCTGCCGGACCTTCACTTCAGCCCCGACTGCACTTACATCTCAGAGTATGGATTCCCCTACACCTTCGTTGTCACATTTTTCAACTGTGGCAGCAGAAGAGATTTTACAACTCATCCAGTCCTGCAATCCTACCACCTGCCCACTGGATCCACTCCCTACCACTATGCTCCAGACCATCTCACAAGACCTCTTGCCCTTCATTTCCACTATCGTCAATAGATCCATAGCATCTGGTCAGGTACCAACTACTTTCAAGAGAGCAAGGGTTATTCCCATCCTAAAGAAACCTGCTCTGGATCCATCAGACTTCAGTAACTACAGACCGGTATCACTTCTCTCATTTCTTTCAAAAATTCTTGAACGCATTGTCTATAATCAACTGTCTGTCTATCTCTCACAGAACAACCTCCAAGATCCCAAACAGTCTGGCTTTAAAGCAGCTCACTCTACAGAGACAGCCCTTTTGGATGTCTCTGAGAAGCTACATACTGCTAGATCAGCCAAACTATCATCCGTCCTTATCCTCCTTGACCTTTCAGCAGCGTTTGATACGGTCAACCACAAGACTCTCTTATCCTCCCTCAAGAGTCTTGGGATTTGCGGATCAGCTTGGGAATGGTTTGCCTCCTACCTGGAAGGACGCTCATATCAAGTAACATGGAGGGGAGTGACATCTGCTCCACGCAGACTCTCCACTGGCGTCCCACAGGGCTCAGTACTTGGTCCTCTTCTTTTCTCTTTGTATACTCACTCTCTTGGTGAAGTTATTTCATCACATGGGTTCTCTTACCACTGCTATGCTGATGATACACAACTTATCTTCTCTTTCCCACCCTCAGATGCCACAGCTTCTGACCGGATCTCAGCATGTCTGGCAGAAATTTCATCATGGATGACTGCTCATCAGTTAAAGCTCAATCCTAGCAAAACTGAACTGCTGTTCATCCCAGGTGATTCATCCCCAGGTCACGATCTTGCTATATCCTTGCACAATGATCTGATCCCCCCTTCAGCCACAGCTCGCAACCTTGGGGTAACCATGGACAATCAACTGTCCTTTTCCTCTCATGTTGCAAATGTGACTCGCTCATGTCGGTTTCTTCTCTACAACATTAGAAGGATTCGGCCATTTTTGTCCACACAGACTGCCCAGGTACTTGTTCAGTCTCTTGTCATTTCTAGACTGGATTACTGCAATGCACTGCTGGCAGGTCTACCTATGAACGCAATCCGTCCTCTGCAAATGATCCAAAATGCAGCTGCCCGGCTTGTTTTCAACCTGCCAAAGTTCTCGCATACCACCCCGCTGCTGCGATCCCTCCACTGGCTTCCGGTAGCAGCACGCATCCGGTTCAAAACACTGATGCTGGCCTACAAAGCCAAAAATGGACCAGCCCCCTCTTACCTCAAAGCCCTCATCATTCCTCGCACTGCACCCCGTAACCTCCGATCTACCAGCACTGCTCGACTGGTTCCACCATCTCTCAGGGTAAGAGGCAAGTATACTACAAGACTCTTCTCTGTACTGGCACCAAGGTGGTGGAATGAACTTCCCATAGAGGTCCGGACAGCCGAGTCACTGGCTATTTTCAAGCGGCGGTTGAAGACCTACTTATTCAGGAAGCACTTCAACTAGCACTTCTTTCCTTATCCTTTGCATTTAAAAAAAAAAAAAAAAAAAAAAAAAAAACCTTTGACACTTTTTCATTGTAACTTTGAACAAATGTTTTAAACTCATGGTATCTTAAGTATGTAACCTAGTGAACCAGCATTAATGTATTCAGTGTTAGAGATTTAAGCACTTATGTACGTCGCTCTGGATAAGGGCGTCTGCCAAATGCTGTAAATGTAAATGTAAATGGATGCTCTGCCACTGGAGAACCCCATAGAATAGAGTGATGATGGAAATTGAACATCTAGAGTAAATAATAGCACATTAAAGACTTGTAGTGTGTTCTTTAGGGTCAAATAAATATTTAGACACTTGTTTTGGAGTGGTGTGTGCCTCTTTTCAAAAGTTATTGAACTGGATGCTCTGCCACTGGAGAACCCCATAGAATAGAGTGATGATGGAAATTGAACATCTACAGTAAATAATAGCACATTAAAGACTTGTAGTATGTTCTTTAGGGTCAAATAAATATTTAGCAACTTGTTTTGGAGTGGTGTGTGCCTCTTTTCAAAAGTTATTGAACTGGATGCTCTGCCACTGGAGAACCCCATAGAATAGAGTGATGATGGGAATTGAACATCTACAGTAAATAATAGCACATAACATCTAGAGTAAATAATAGCACATTAAAGACTTGTAGTATGTTCCTTAGGGTCAAATAAATATTTAGCAACTTGTTTTGGAGTGGTGTGTGCCTCTTTTCAAAAGTTATTGAACTGGATGCTGTGCCACTGGAGAACCCCATTGAATAGAGTGATGATGGAAATTGAACATCTAGAGTAAATAATAACACATTAAAGACTTGTAGTATGTTCTTTAGGGTCAAATAAATATTTAGCAACTTGTTTTGGAGTGGTGTGTGCCTCTTTTCAAAAGTTATTGAACTGGATGCTCTCCCACTGGAGAACCCCATAGAATGCAGTGATGATGGGAATTGAACATCTACAGTAAATAATAGCACATAACATCTAGATTAAATAATAGCATATTAAAGACTTGTAGTATGTTCTTTAGGGTCAAATAAATATTTAGCAACTTGTTTTGGAGTGGTGTGTGCCTCTTTTCAAAAGTTATTGAACTGGATGCTCTGCAACTTGAGAACCCCATAGAATAGAGTGATGATGGAAATTGAACATCTAGAGTAAATTATAGCACATTAAAGACTTGTAGTATGTTCTTTAGGGTCAAATAAATATTTAGCAACTTGTTTTGGAGTGGTGTGTGCCTCTTTTCAAAAGTTATTGAACTGGATGCTCTGCCACTGGAGAACCCCATAGAATAGAGTGATGATGGAAAATGAACATCTACAGTAAATAATAGCACATTAAAGACTTGTAGTATGTTCTTTAGGGTCAAACAAATATTTAGCAACTTGTTTTGGAGTGGTGCGTGCCTCTTTTCAAAAGTTATTGAACTGGATGCTCTGCCACTGGAGAACCCCATAGAATAGAGTGATGATGGAAATTGAACATCTAGAGTAAATAATAGCACATTAAAGACTTGAAGTATGTTCTTTAGGGTCAAATAAATATTTAGCAACTTGTTTTGGAGTGGTGTGTGCCTCTTTTCAAAAGTTATTGAACTGGATGCTCTGCCACTGGAGAACCCCATAGAATAGATTGATGATGGAAATTGAACATCTACAGTAAATAATAGCACATTAAAGACTTGTAGTATGTTCTTTAGGGTCAAATAAATATTTAGCAACTTGTTTTGGAGTGGTGTGTGCCTCTTTTCAAAAGTTATTGAACTGGATGCTGTGCCACTGGAGAACCCCATAGAATAGAGTGTGTTGTGAAGTGTGTGTATATAATCATTGTGTGTGTTGTGAAGGATGAAAGAGTATACTGGAGTGTGTACCATGTGTGTGTGTTGAGATGTGTGAGTAACAGCTGTAGTTACAGTAACAGGGCAGGTCACACATTTTACCTTTACTCTCTAGAGTCTCTCTGCCGTGAGGCACAAACTTCTTTAACCGATCAATACATTCAGTTTTCAGGTAGTTCATCCAGTCTATAGCATGTTCTTTATAATTCCACTCCTTTATAAAGAGCTCAGCTTTCTCATTAGCTGCAATCCATGTTCCATGTTCCTGGTTCCAGTTCAGATCCAGACTCATGAAATCTTCTCCATCATAACGGTACTGACTGTATCCTCTAATGGTGCCGTTATCAAGCCCACAGCCAAACATCCACTGGAGTATGTGATCACCTGCATACAGAGAGAGAGAGAGAGAGAGAGAGAGAGAGAGAGAGAGAGGGAGAGAGAGAGGGAGAGAGGGAGAGAGGGAGAGAGAGAGGGAAAAAGAGAGAGATTTGTAAAATAAAATTTGTTTAATTTCCAAACTAAAGCATGTTGTTGTTGTTGTTTTTTCAAGTTGTTGTACTTTTCTTGTTGCTGCACCGTAAGACTGAGAGAAACACAATTTCAATCCTCTGCATGTCCTGGACATATAACAGAATTGACAAAGCTGATTCTGATTCAGCTGATTCTTCTCCTGCTTGTCCACCTTTGGTGTCTGTCCCCGTACTTTTCCAACACGAGCCAGAAAACCGTGGACCTTACCTCCCAGAAGCCTGCCAACAACCTCCAAGGTGCAATACTCTGAAATTCCACAGCTCACGAGGGTTGCAGCATCTTCCAGAGGAGTGCTAGATAGGAGAAGTTTTACATTAAATGGTCAAATAAAAAAAAGAGAGTAATGAAGATGAAAAGACACAGAAGGAAAGAGCAGTGAGATAGAGATTAGTGCAGTGAGGAGGAGGAATGGAGATGTAGAGAAGACAAAAATAATATATTAGGAAAATAGCAAGAACATGCAACGTCCAAAAATGCCTACAGAAAAAAAAAAGCCTACTTGAAAGTTTGAGAAACCTTTAGAAATTCCTATATTTCTACGTAAATATGACCCAAAACATCATCAGATTGCCGTTTTTATGCTGGTTTTTATGCTGGAATTCAGTATTTTCCTTTCTCTAAAAATAATGCTTCCCAATAAATAATAAAAAGAAATAAAAAAAAGTTATTTTTGGTATCATTCCTCCACAAATTATTTTTCCAATAGTCCTCTGGCTTGTCCATATGAACTTTAGTAAACATCATGGGCAGCAATGTTCTTTTTGGAGAGTAGTGGCTTTCTCCTTGCAACTCTGCCTTGCAAACATAGTTTGTTCAGTGTTCATCTGATGGCAGACTCATCATGAACATTAACATAAGCAGTAAAAGAGTAAAAGACTGCTTGCTGTCTTGCTTTTGGAGTGAGCTTTGTTGGTTCACCACTTCTGGGAATGTACCAATGGTCATAAATTTCCTCATTTTTATAGAATCTATATGACTATGTGTCCAAACTCTTAGGAGAGGATTTTTCCAGACTGATGAGCAATGATAACTCATTTTCTGAAGTCCTCAGAAATCTCCATTGTTTTTGCAATGATCGTCCTCTTCCACAAACACACAGCATGAACATCACACTTTGATATATCTCTGTTCTTTAATTAAAATAGGACACTCAAGGACTGAAATCAGTTGGACTCTAATTTGACCTTGAAATTAAGTACTAAACCTTAAGGTTCACATACTTTTGCCTCTAACAGATATATAATATTGGAACATTTTTCTAAATATAATATATTTGTCTGATCTGTTTGACTGGGTTTATTTTGTCTTCATTAGGGACTTCTGTGGAAATCTAATTATGTTTTGGTCATATTTATGCAGAATTATAGACATTTCTAAAGGGTTAACAAACATTCTCAAGCGACATATATATGGGCACTTGACAAATAGAGGTGAAACAGTATTTTTTTTTCTTCTATTTGACAAACAAAAATATTTTTCAAACAAAATATATGAACTTATGATGTTCAAACCCTGAAGTTGGTGTCACTGTTACTGTTTTATAGAATTTCCCCTTCTTTATGCTATTTTCTAAGCCTTTTTCACAGCAACAGATGTAAAATGTCCTGCGGTGTGACACCACACTACAGTAAAGAGAAAATATACAGATATTACTGATTTCAACTGCAAATCAAATATGTTAAAGTTTAAGAAGCCTTTTCTAAAAATCATTGAAATTCAACATAGTTATTTTTCACAACTGTTTTTCAGTTCCACTCCTTAGTTGCACCTTCTTTTCTCACTCACTCGCATCGTAAATTGAGAAAGTCTTACTGCTCTGTTTACTTTTGTGATAGTTAAATTATGCAGTGCTTTGAAAGCTACATCATGATAAAAATCTAATTAACTTAAGGCATTTAGTTGCATTTAAATTGATGTCACGCCACAGGACGGCATTTATGTTACAAAATCTTGCTTGTTGTAAATATTCCTGTATATTGTTTTTGTATGTAAAAACCTTTTTTTTTTAATAAGTTAATATTTGTAAAATGATGCCAAAGCTCTTATGAATTGTGTTTATACTTCATGTCTCATTCATGTTACAGTCACACAGCAGGACATTTTGCATAAAAGTAAAACTCAACCAAAAGTAAAATTACAACATAAAATTTGCTTTATTTACATATGATTGTTGTAAGAAAAAACACTTTTTAGTGAGTATGTTACATTAAAATCACAAGTAATGTCAACCACCCATATATATATATATATATATATATATATATATATATATATATATATATATATATATATATATATATATTTATATATATACACACACATACATACACATATACATATATACACACACACACACAGTGGCAAGAAATATTATGTGAACCTTTTGGAATTTCATGGTTTTCTGAATAAATTTGTCATAAAATGTGAAAGGATCTTCAGCTATCGGATCAGAGAAAACACATGAAATGACCTGTTAACACGAAGATGCCGCACTGTGGCCGTTTATTCAACTATGTGCGGCAGTAACGGCGAGTCAAGGTGGTCTCATCTACCTGGAAAGGAAAACATTCTTCAGTGTGGAGGCTCCCTTTTTGGTTTAGACTGGAACGCCACTGTGTGGAGTCTAAAAGACAGATGATGGTCTTCAGAAAATAACATTCCACTAACTGTAAATATTAAGTTTAATATAAATATCAAAATATATACTTTAACACACGTTTAAGGGATGTATCTCAGTTCCGTTCCGTTGAACTTCACGGGGATTTTCTGCACCAGAATTTTTTCTTCTTCCAGATGAACATTCCAACAATAGCAACGAGAACAAGGAGAATGATGACCGCAGGAACAATGATACCAACATTCCCTCCATCTGGTTCTCCACCTGATCCTATACATGATCCTACATCTGTTAAATAATCACAGATTCTATTATCAGCTGCATCAGTAAAATCACTTTTCACTGCAAATCTGTACTTTTATAGGAAAGTGTTTTTTTTTGTTTACATTCGGCATTAACTCCTTCCCGAAGCTGCTGTGCCGAATCACACAGGTGTAGTCGTGTTTCTGCAGGTCCTCAGCTGAGACTTTCATAATGCTTCTCATCTGGAAGCTTCCATCCTGGTTTATAAAAGACATTCTGAGCTCCACGTCCTCATTCACCACTTCGTCTTCTCCGTCCTTCCTCCATGAGATCATCACTGGTTTGGGGAAGACACCTGTAGCGTCACACACCAGCTCTGGAAAAGGCGAGCGTTTCTGGCACACTGGCATCTTAGGATGAACTGCAGAGACACACAGGAAGAAATATTAAAACTCTTAAGCAAGGCTCACACTGTGCCATGTTTCAAAACCCTTCGCGATTGTTGCTGTACAAAAATGATCCCCATGTCACACTGTAGGATCTCAGTTGTCATCCTGTCAGACAGTCAAGACGCGTCAAAATCGAATGCACACAAGAAGACCGAGGTTTTGTCCGAGGTTTTACGTCATCAATCCATGACACGATCAGTTCCGAATTCTCTTGCTAAAATGGCAGGTAGCAGCAAACGAAAACAATCTGTACCGTTAATTGTGTTTCTAACAATCCTTGATGATAAAGACAGGAAAAATCATGTCAAACCAGCAATCAAACATGACAGATTTTACCCTAGGATTCTAGAAATCTTTCAGGATTTTCAAAATTTGTCTCAGACGACCAAATTGTGGCCAAAATCGTAAAGTGTGAGGCGGGCATTAAATTATAAATCTGACAATGTTACCATCAAAGTGAGTGTTAATACTAAAAGAATGCATTATTAATCAAGTGTGTGTGTGTGTGTGTTGTGAAGTATGTTTACAATCGCTGGAGCGTGTACTCTGTGTGTGTTGTGAAGTGTGTGTATATAATCATTGTGCGTGTTGTGAAGGATGAAAGAGTATACTGGAGTGTGTAACATGTGTGTGTGTTGAGATGTGTGAGTAACAGCTGTAGTTACAGTAACAGGGCAGGTCACACATTTTACCTTTACTCTCTAGAGTCTCTCTGCCGTGAGGCACAAACTTCTTTAACCGATCAATACATTCAGTTTTCAGGTAGTTCATCCAGTCTATAGCATGTTCTTTATAATTCCACTCCTTTATAAAGAGCTCAGCTTTCTCATTAGCTGCAATCCATGTTCCATGTTCCTGGTTCCAGTTCAGATCCAGACTCATGAAATCTTCTCCATCATAACGGTACTGACTGTATCCTCTAATGGTGCCGTTATCAAGCCCACAGCCAAACATCCACTGGAGTGTATGATCACCTGCATACACACACACACACACAGAGAGAGAGAGAGAGATTTGTAAAATAAAATTTGTTTAATTTCCAAACTAAAGCATATTGTTGTTGTTTACTTTTCTTGTTGCTGCACCGTAAGACTGGAAGAAACACAATTTCAATCCTCTGCATGTCCTGGACATATAACAGAATTGACAAAGCTGATTCTGATTCTGACGGATATTGCTGAGACTTTTAAAGGCGGGGTTTCAGAAAACCGAGTCGAGCCAAATAATAAACAAAAATCAAAACAAACGTGTAGCCAACGAGCAGAAAGGAGCGGGGCTTGTCAATATGCGGCGGAGAGAGTGTTCAGTGCGCATGTGTGACATTAGCAGAAAGCGGTTTTAACATTGACATGGAGGATAAAACCAAAGAAAGAAAGCGAAGAAAGACTTACGATAAGGCAAGAAGTAGGACGTGTTAATATAGGATCAGCTTTCCAGCGCTGGAGAGAACTGAAGGAGCGGGAAGTTGGCCACATATTCACAGGTTGGAGTTTCCCGAGTCAATAACTCCTGAGCTAAACGCTGTTACTACACAAATAACACCTCTTTTCTATCGTAGTAATGTAGAGAGGCAGCTACAACCGCGTTTTGTGTAGTAACAGTGTTTAGCTCAGTAGTTATTGACTCGGGAAACTCCGAAACTCAAGTTACGTATGTATGTGTGGGCGGAGCTATCAATACAGGGGTGGGACTCATTTGGGTTAAGGGTGTGCTTGTTTTGGTGATTTCAAATGTCAACATTGGCTTTCCTGGTGTGCGAGCAGTGTACAAGAACTGTAGAGAGTGTGTGTCTGTAAAGGATTACATTTTTTTTTAGCATATCTTATGTAACATAAAACTATACATTTGGATAAATTCTACAAAATTATGTTATTATACAATATTATACAATAATACAATATTATATAATACAATATTATTATATAATACAATATTATTAAAAGATTTAACCAGCAATTAGTGAACTAATAAGGCACACACAGAGAGAGTTATCAGGTGAAAATAACTGTAAATGTAAGAGTTCATTATTTGAACTGAATAAATTTGACAAAAGTGTAAAAACATGGTCAGTGTTAGTCATTATGTTTAACATTATTGTTACATATGTCTAGTATATACACACACACACACACACACACACACACACACACTTCTCAAAAAAATAACGGGAACACTTAAACAACACAATGTAACTCCAAGTAAATCACACTGTGAAATCAAACTGCCAACTTAGGAAGCAACACTGATTGACAACCAATTTCACATGCTGTTGTGTATTTTTCAGAACTCCTGTCCCATAGATTAACCATTCATCAACAGTTTCACAGTTTGTTAGTGATTAAAGCTCTGAGTTTCACCTTCAGCTTGATTCAACCTTTTCGTTACTGTAGTCACAATGTCTTGGAGTTGATACTGATGATCCTTAACACGCTCGGTTTCTCTGTTCCAGTCATTTTTATCATCAGTACTGATCTTCTGTAGCCACTCTGTCTTTGGGATCATCTTCCTGATGTTACTGTCATAGTACACAAACTGTTCTCCATTCAGCAGACCAACAGCAGTGACATTTATTCCTGGTGTGACAGCAGTGTACAAGAACTGCAGAGAGTGTGTGTCTGTAAAGGATTAAAAAGTTTTTTAGCATATCTTATGTAATATAAAACTATACATTTGGATAAATTCTACAAAATTATGTTATTATACAATATTATACAATAATACAATATTATTATATAATACAATATTATATAATACAATATTATTAAAAGATTTAACCAGCAATTAGTGAACTAATAAGGCACACACACACACACACACACACACACACACACACACACACACACACACACACACACACACACTACTGAGCCTCATTTTGACTTGTTTTAAGGACATCAGCCTGTAGTGTGTTTTTCCACTTCAATTTTGAGTGTGACTCCAAATCCAGACCTCCATGGGTTAATAAATTTGATTTTTGTTGATTTTTTTTTGTGATTTTGTTGTCAGCACATCCAACTATGTAAAGAACAAAGTATTTTAATAAGACTTTCATTCATTCAGATCTAGGATGTGTTGCTTAAGCGTTCCCTTTATTTTTTTTTGAGCAGTGTATATATAGACAACCTTTATTTTATCAATTAACTAGACCATTATTTTATATATATAAAATGTATTGCATCAACTACATTAAAGAGAATAGATTTATTTAAAGTGAATAAAATCCCCTACTTAAGGGAGTTGAAAATTAACTGAGCCACAGCCACACACCTGACCCATGTGTGCAGAGCATAGATATATATATACACTAGATGTCGCCTTGGGGTCCTAAAAATGCGTCAAAACTGCCGCCATCTTTGTACGGTGCTTCTTTACCTCAAATGCATGGACAATGCCGGACTTCTATGCTGCATATGGATGTTCAAATGAAAGAAATATAAAAACCAGACACCAAGGGATTAACTTTTACAAGTGAGAATGTGTTTTATGATATTGAATGTTAGGAAATTATATTTCAGGTTATGTTGGTTTGTTTTAGTCCTTGGTTAATGACCGCAGCTAATCCCTTTAGTTACCCATTAGTTTTTGACAGTTAGGAAAACCGACAATGTTTGTGGATTCCGAAGCTCTTAATAAGGACATTAAAAATTGACCCATGCTTTTTATGCTTAAAGGTGAAGACCTAACTTTATGAAGACATAACTTTGAGGGGGTTTTTTGGTTTATGTGACTTATTTAATGTTGCAAAAATATTGCGGGAAAAGAATAAATAAAAGATTGAACAGTCTTTGGCACCTCAACTATCTAACTTTCACATTATGTTCTTCTCAAATTTGTGATTTGGAAACCTGCAAATTGCTTTGTGTATCATATTTAATAAACCAATACAATTTAAATGTTTAATTGAACATGTATAGTCACACCATTGTAGCAGTGTTGCATGCAGTAGGCTATAAGGTAATTAGTGATTGTTCATTTAACGTTTACTCAAGTGGAAGAATGTAAGTAATAAACTTACACCTACTAGCACTATGCATTATATTGTGAAAAAGTAGATTATCCTAATATCAAAACCTTAAATTTTCTCTGGACTTAATGATAAATACATGCCTGACCTTTGGAACGACCAAAAAAACTAGAAAATGGCATTCATGATGATTTACGGTGATTTTATTTCTTTGCCTACATTGACACTAACGCATTAAGAGGAGCCAAGAGGACGGCTCAGTTGACGCATTCGTTCCAATGTACTGCCGTATAGAAGGCGACATCTAGTGTATATATCTATGGTACAGAGTAGGTGGGATGAACTGTGGGAAAGCAGGCAGTGGGTCAAACCACAGTGAGGAAGCGGAGGGTGACGTCATTATAATCAATAGGAAATCACTGTTCAGGTATGATTGGTATGAAAAGGGAATTGTTTTATTATGATATTATAGATGACAAGGGTATCCTTTTGGATTACAAAGCCTTCCTAGACAAATATAATTTGAACTGTACATGTACACTACCAAATTTAGTTATTCCTGATTGCACTTTATTTCACAATAAATGTAATAATAAATTTATTAGTGATGCTCTGAAATCTATATTGTTCTTTGGTTACAACAGATTCCGAACATGGATACATTGTCCATAAAAAAAAATCACATTTTAATTTCATTAAATCGCCCATTTCCTCAAAAGTTAAAGAGACCCACTTTTATTGACTTAAATTTGATGTAGACCCTTATATACAGATTACACGGAGCTGCACGTACACGTTTTATTTGCCGCGTTTGGATGCTAATGTATGTTCACAAAGCCATGAGCATTAACAGTAAAGCAACATCTGCCATTGTTTATGTTGTGTTTGCCGCTGCTGCGCTAAAGTTGCTGGGACACGTGACACATATTCAGTGACGTCACACGGGGCTGTGATGGCTCTCTAACCATACTGGAAAGTAAAAAAAAAACAAAAAACAAAAAAAAACCATACTGGAAAGTAATTTCAATAATACACTGAACTGTTTCATCTTGAACATTTGTTAATGTTATTATTAATATTATTATCATTGCACATTTGTTAACGTTACCGCTGTGTTTTTGTAATTTCATGTAAAGACAGATAAAAACATTTCGGTTTAATATCAAACTTCATTATTTCACTGAATTGTAAAATGAGACCCAGTCTGCTGTCACTGCTGAACAAAATTTACAGAACATAACTTTAATTATTTAATAACTTTTATTTCTTAACTTACCTGCTGAAGAAAGTTGAACAAAAATGTGAAAAAAAGCAAAACATAAAATAAAACGCTGCTGTCCTCCATTTTACAATGCAGACTATAAACAGTTCCACTCATAACTTTTTGTGTCAATTTCGAAATAAAACAAAAACTATTCAAGATAAAACTCATGCTCTAGTAGCCACTTCCGCCGCGCCGAGTTCCACCGTCACAAAACTAAAACGCGTTTTACGTCCTGTCTAAAGTATGTCGAAAGGATTTACGGCAGTTTCGGATATTTTTTTTTTTTAATTGCAAAAAGACAAAACATAAATACACACTTTTTGTTCACTGCCATACGACTTTCCATTTAGAAACGGGTATTAAAAAACAAAAAAGAGTGGCTATTTGATTTTCGTTTTAAAATACAAAAATTACAATTAAAATACAACGCGTTTTTCTTTTTCATGGTCAAAAACGGATGAGTAAAATTTTAGAAATGGTTTGATTCTCATTTTAAATTTCGAATAACAAAAAAATAAAATCAGCAGAAAACAGATACGAAAAAAGGCCCGTTTTTTAGATTCCGAGACCGGATGTGGTCATTTACATACAAGAGCACAGGGGTGGCGCCAGAGAATTTTGATGGGAGATACTTATGGGGAGTAATATACAGGTTATTAGTTTTTTAATATGAATAATAAAATAAAACTCGCTCACTCGATTTGGTAATATTCTCTAATTATTTAGGCTAGTCTGTATGAAAATGTGCACGCCTCATGGCGCGTCAGCGTCGGCATTCGGCAACTTCATCTTTTCAGCCGATAGTCACTCAGAAAGCACTTAATAAATAAATAAGGAACTAAGAGGCTCAAACACTGTACACAGCTCCATGAAGACGGTGTGGAGGTGAAGGTTGGAGTGGAAGAACTCATGTGTCCTGCACTGAGCCCTGACTCTGACTCAACCCCACTGAACACCTCTGAGATAAACTGGAACCTGATCTCACTAATACTCTTGTAGGTGAAGAAGAGTGGATCTGATTAGAACAACAAAAATGAGACAAATTTTGATGGGTATCAGTTAATAATTATATCAGTAAATCAGATTTTGGATTTTAAAAGTAATTTTACACGAGTGAGCTAGCATTTCAGTTTCATTGCAAGGATTTTACAAGATGTTTAAAGGACTTGACTTAACTGAAAATTTCTTTCCTGCAAAACCTCAAGGCAAGGATAAAGCTCAAATACAATACATTATATAAACACTATATAAACCATTATTTATATGACTGATGTACACTATTTGTGTGAGATGTGATGCCCAATATGTCTGCCATTATATTTTAGCAAAGAAGGTGTACCAACACTGTACTGCATAAGTATTCTTTTATTAATAATTTCAATTCATTTTATTTTTATAGCACTTTAACAAAAGACATTGCCTCAGAGCAGATTTACAAAAGCATAGGAAAAGTATAAGATTTTACATTTTCTAAGGGTATTTTAATTGTTACCTTCATCTACCCTTAATAAAATATTAATACACAAATATATATTTCTACAAAATATAAAACACATATTTACATTTATGACACTTTGGCAAACGCAATTATTCTGGGCGACTAACAAAAGCAATTTCAGAAGAAAATATTACAATAGTCCGAACAGCAGGTTATTCTTTCAAGCCGTCTAGTGGCCAATACGGAAATTACACATTTATAGAACGTTGAAGAATCTTAAACCAAAAGCCACCTTGTTCATGTAATCCACCGGAACTGCTAATTTAATAGGATAATATTATTAGTTATGTGTTCATCTCAGAGGAAATTTATAGATTACAAAATATAAAAATAAATAATACATTATTATTTGCCTAATAATATATAATTTAATAAAATATAATATAAATATAATATAATATACAACTATATATATATAATACAATATACAACCGTGCTCTCATTGCCGGGTTTGATCCCTGGACAGGGCGCTAACACAGCTAATTAAGCGCTAACTCTAACTGAGTACTAACACAGCTAACTGAGAGCTAACTGAGAGCGAACACAGCTGAGAGGTAACTCTAACTGAGAGCTAACTGAGAGTGAACACAGCTGAGAGGTAACTCTAACTGAGAGCTAACTGAGAGTGAACACAGCTAACTGAGAGGTAACTCTAACTGAGAGCTAACTGAGAGTGAACACAGCTAACTGAGAGGTAACTCTAACTGAGAGCTAACTGAGAGTGAACACAGCTAACTGAGAGGTAACTCTAACTGAGAGCTAACTGAGAGTGAACACAGCTAACTGAGAGCTAGCTAACTGAGAGTGAACACAGCTGAAAGGTAACTCTAACTGAGAGCTAACTGAGAGTGAACACAGCTAACTGAGAGCTAACTGAGAGCGAACACAGCTGAGAGGTAACTCTAACTGAGAGCTAACTGAGAGTGAACACAGCTAACTGAGAGGTAACTCTAACTGAGAGCTAACTGAGAGTGAACACAGCTAACTGAGAGCTAACTCTAACTGAGAGCTAACTGAGAGTGAACACAGCTAACTGAGAGCTAGCTAACTGAGAGTGAACACAGCTGAAAGGTAACTCTAACTGAGAGCTAACTGAGAGTGAACACAGCTAACTGAGAGCTAACTCTAACTGAGAGCTAACTGAGAGTGAACACAGCTAACTGAGAGTGAACACAGCTAACTGAGAGCTAACTCTAACTGAGAGCTAACTGAGAGTGAACACAGCTAACTGAGAGGTAACTCTAACTGAGAGCTAACTCTAACTGAGAGCTAACTGAGAGTGAACACAGCTAACTGAGAGGTAACTCTAACTGAGAGCTAACTGAGAGTGAACACAGCTAACTGAGAGCTAACTCTAACTGAGAGCTAACTCTAACTGAGAGCTAACTGAGAGTGAACACAGCTAACTGAGAGGTAACTCTAACTGAGAGCTAAATGAGAGTGAACACAGCTAACTGAGAGCTAACTCTAACTGAGAGCTAACTGAGAGTGAACACAGCTAACTGAGAGGTAACTCTAACTGAGAGCTAACTGAGAGTGAACACAGCTAACTGAGAGGTAACTCTAACTGAGAGCTGAGAGCGAACACAGCTAACTGAGAGGTAACTCTAACTGAGAGCTGAGAGCGAACACAGCTAACTGAGAGGTAACTCTAACTGAGAGCAAACACAGCTAACTGAGAGCTAACTGAGAGCGAACACAGCTAACTGAGAGGTAACCCTAACTGAGAGCTAACTGAGAGTGAACACAGCTAACTGAGAGCTAACTCTAACTGAGAGCAAACACAGCTAACTGAGAGCTAACTCTGAGAGCTAACACCGCTAACTGAGAGCGAACACAGCTAACTGAGAGCTAACTGAGAGCGAACACAACTAACTGAGAGGTAACTCTAACTGAGAGGTAACTCTAGCTGAGAGCTAACTGAGAGCTAACTCTAACTGAGAGCTAATTCAGAGCTAACTGAGAGTGAACACAGCTAACAAAGAGCGAACACAGCTAACTGAGAGCTAACTCTAACTGAGAGCTAACTGAGAGCGAACACAGCTAACTGAGAGCTAACCCTGAGAGCTAACTGAGAGCGAACACAGCTAACTGAGAGCTAACTCTGACTGAGAGCTAACTGAGAGCGAACACAGCTAACTGAGAGCTAACTCTGAGAGCTAACTGAGAGCGAACACAGCTAACTGAGAGCTAACTCTGAGAGCTAACTGAGAGCGAACACAGCTAACTGAGAGCTAATTCTAACTGACAGCTAACTGATAGCGAACACAGCTAACTGAGAGCTAACTGAGAGCTATTCCGGATATAAACGCAGGGCTTTGTTCCTTTGTTCCGCTCCCTCTCTGCTCCTCCTTTTTGTTTGATATGGACAAAGAGGCAGTACGTTGCTGTCCCGGTGCTCCAGGTGGCCAGTCCGCTCCTGAGTCCGGGTCACTGTTTGTTTGTCCAGTCCGTGGTTTGGCTTGACCTCACAGTTCACATATACTTACACAGACTCTCAGGCAAAACAGCAAAGAAGAAGAAAAACAACAACAACAACAACAACAACAACAGCAGCATAATATAATTCTAAAACATTAGATTAGATTATTTTTACATTAATTAATATTTGAAGGAAATTAAGGAGAGTTTAAAATTATTTCATTTGTTTTTAATTAATTATAATAATAATAATAATAATAATAATAATAATAATAATAATAATAATAATAATAATAACAATAATAATAATAATAATAATAATAATGATAGCAATAACAATAACAATAATCATAATCATAATTATCATTTATTATTATGATTATTATTGTTGTTATTATTATTAATATTATTATTACTACTACAAAAATGGCCTTTCTGTTTATTGTAATACTTCTATTGTTCCACAAGGTGGTGCAGTGCGGTGTGTAATTATAGGTAAATAGCGTTTTCCAGTAATGTAATATATGTTTATAAAAATCTGACAGCTTAATAGGCAATTTAGAAATCTCAAAAATGTAATTCCAAATTAAGATCTTAACTTGGAATTAGAAATTAATTTGGCATTTTAAATTAGACTGTTAATGTATAAGTATAAATGTAGAGAGTTCACTATGTTGTCTGGAGTCCTGGAAAAAAATATACACAAAATAAACATGATCACTTTGTAAATATTTGTAAATATCAGTGTGTGTTGTAGTGAAGGAGTGTCATTAGTGTGCACAATAGCTGTGTGTGTGTTGTAGTGATGTTGTGTGTGTTTGTGTGAGCAGTAGTTGCAGCTAATGTAACAGAGCACATCACAGACTTTACCTTTCCTCTCCAGAGTCTCTCTGCCATAGATCACATACTTCTGTAACCACTCAATACAGGTGTTCTCCAGATTTTTCAAAAGTAGCAGCTCCTGCAGTATTCAGTTTGTTTTTGGTGTTAAGAGCCTGAGGTTTGCCTGCAGTCCAGGTGACATGTTCCAGATCCAGACTGATGAAATCTTCTCCATCATAAGCTAACTGCTCATAACCTCTAACAGTCCCATCATCATGGAGCTCACATCCATATATTCTCTGTAGTGTGTGAACCCCTGTAGACACACACACACAGACACACAGACACACAGACACACAGACACACACACACACACACACACACACACGGTTCACTCTAATTCTACACATTCATACTTCCTTATTTCAGCCAAATAAAGACAAGAATGCTTATTTGTTTTTGCCAAACAATTGTACTTGAAATAGGATTTCTCTACATTCAAACAGGTAAATCAGAGCCATACCATTGTAATGTAGAAAAATCATACTTGGGCTTCTTACAGTGCATTAATGTTATTATGCAGTTTGGAAATACAACACGAACATGTTACTGTACATGTAGGAAGAATGCGTAAATATACAACATATGAGCTCCTATATTATCGTTGTGTCATCACTCATATTGCAAGCCATATCTCTCTTCATTTGAGATGATTTTCATAAACTGGGCCCCATGAAAACTAATTGAATAGCCCTGATCTAGGGTTTGGTCAATTACACGCTATTGAATCTGTGATGTCATTCCGACAAAAGGCCACCAGAGGGAGCCTGAACTGATTCCATGTCGAGGTTCACTCCGGGTTGTAAGCATTGATATCTACACCTAGATGTCGCCTTGGCTACTGCAGTTCATTGGAAGAAATGCGTAACTAGAGACGCCATCTTGGAACAGGGGACCCCCTCCTCTTTATTGCATCAGCGTCAATGTAGGCAAAGGTCTAACGGGAAATAAAATCACCATAAATCGTCATGAATGCGATTTTCTAGTTTTTTTTTTTGGTTCGTTCCAACGATCAGACCTGTATTCATCATTGAGTCCAGAGAAATTTTAAGGTTTTGATGTTAAGATCTTCTACTTTTTCAAAATATAATGCATAGTGTAAGTAGGTCAGTTATTACTTACATTCTTAAACTTGAGTAAACTTCGAATGAACAATCGGTACTTACCTTATAGCCTACTGCATGCAACACTGCTACAATGGTGTGACTATACATGTTCATTTAAACATTTAAATTGTATTGGTTTATTTAGTATTCCTGCAACAACA
>NC_062541.1:4163134-4178134 GCF_022655615.1 Tachysurus fulvidraco | reverse complement strand
GGGTAAAGTGTGTAGAATCAATCTTGAATGTCATATGTATGTGAGTAGCTTTATTTAATTTCATTACCCCATATACCACTATTTGTTTTTTTTAAAATCATGTTCCCATCCAGAAAACACGGCTATTCATTACACATGAATCAAGAAAAAAAAGAAAACAAAAATCAAATTCAAGATTTATAAACAAATCGCTGCTCTCCAAGATTTTCACCTGGTTCTGTTTTATTTTTCTATATTATTTCTGCCTATTTCTGTTTACTTGCTATACTGTATATAGTGCCAACAGCAGGAATTTCCCTGCCAAACCCTTGCAAATAGACAATATTTGCATTAAAAAAAAGGGACAATATTTGCATATACGCAAATACCTTTTGATGATACAAAAGCATGTGGTAGGTCACTGTGGTAAACACCCTGTCAGAAAGGTCCTAATTTTAAAATCTTTGATGCACAAGCTCTGTATGTTTGATTCAGATCCCTTCTAATGCACAACATGGGTCTAAAATTACCCATATGTATTTACTATGTCATTCATTGCTTGGCTGTGTATTTTTTGCTTCATCTTTGTTTCAGCGTTAAATATTCCCTTCATCTACAGTATGAATTCCATGATACATGAATAATCAATGTATTTAATTTCACTGGCCACAAATTAACATTTTATTTTTGTCCTAGGTTTTGTGTTACTACATCAAGGTTGCACAAATGTGTAGAATCAGTTTTGAATGTCATATGTATGTGAGTAGCTTTATTTCATTACCTCATATACCAATATTTGTTTTTTTATCATGTTCCCATTCATGTTCCCTATTCATTACATAGCAATTCAAAACCATTTCTCTGTTGTCATTGCAGTTCATAGTTTTTCTGTAAGACTTCGTCTGGCAACAAAAACCCTAAAAAGAGCCCATCCCCAGGTGGCAGAAAAAGGCTCAAAATGTATGACCGAAAAGAATATGTTTTTCCCTAGAACTTATATGATGTTATATGTAACAGGTTCCAGTGTGGGGGTCTGTAAAGATCAATAAAGTCATGAGACATTCTACAATGGTCTAGTTTCCTTCCCTTGCTTCAACCAGACTTTATTACACAAAGATACACTGATATTCTAAAGCATTTTCTACAGTCTCTGTTTTTCTTTCAGCACATCACTCACAAATTAAATGAAAACATAAATGTATATTTTATTGTTTACAGTTTAATAACTGTACTGTTAAGTACAACTATCTAACCAAGTACATTGATTTGTCAGCTACTTGATTTCTTCAATACTGATCACCTGATGGCTGCTGATGCTGGAATTTTTAACAATTCTTGTCCTGTTAGATTTGAGTGCAGTGTTTGAGACTGTTTCTCACACTATCTTATTAACCCGATAAGCTGCTATTGGCATTAGTGGTACACGTTGACTCCGTGACTGATGTACACTATTTGTGCGAGATGTGGTACCCAAAATGTCTGCCATTATATTTTAGCAAAGCAGATGTAACAACACTGTACTGCATAAGTATTCTTTTATTAATAATTTCAATTAATTTCAATATTACAGCACTTGATAAATAGACATTGCTTTACATTATGCTTTACAGAAGCATAAAAAAAGTATAAAATAGTACACAGCAACGAAATGTAGATTGGCATCTACCAGAAGTGCAAAGAGTAGCAATTGTGCAAATAGTCAAGTGCAGATAAATATGAATCATATGTACAGCATGAAATATATAGGTATATATGTAAACATATGTACATTGAATAAATTTAAAGGCTATAGCAGTACAGAGATGTGTGGACATTGTTGAAAAGTACAAGTAAATGTTTCTAAGGCTATGGCATTGAAAAAAATGTGCAGAAACCGTTGTAAAGGAACAACAAGTAGAAGGTTATAAGGTTATGACATTAAACAAGTCCACTAAATAAATATATACTGTACAGAATATAGACATGAATGTGAAATATTAGGGAGAATGTACAGTAAGGTATATATAGATACACATAAAGATACACACACACACACACACACACACACACACACACACACACACACACACACAGAGTTCAGTCTAAAATAGACTTTCTGATTATTGAAATAATTATATTATTCCACAAGGTAGAGGTATTTGGTGTTTAATTATGAGTAAATATCATTTTCCAGTAATGTAATATATGTTTATAAAAATCTGACAGCTTAATAGGCACTTTAGAAATCTCAAAAATTAAATTCCAAAACAAAATCTCAAGATTTTTTTGGAATAAACATTTTGGTTTTTGGAAACATTTTAAATTGCGCTGAATTGTTTTTAATCCAATTCAATTTAAGCATTCTGATTATTAATTCATATTCAGCAGCTTTCAGCCTTCCATTGTTATAATTTTTAATCATCTGGGTGGTTTTGTGAGTTTTATTGTTCAATATAAATGTAAAAGTTGCAGAGACAAGCTTTCTTTTATAAACGGAGAAGAAACACAGAGAGTAACATGGGCTAAAAAAGTACATTACCGGTAGCCCTGTAGAGTTCACTATGTTTTCTGGACTCCTGGAAAAAATATACACAAAAATAAATATGAACACTTCTGAACTGTGATTCAGTTTTACTAAAGAACCAGAATATATTTAATACATAATCACAATGTAAAAGTCTCTTACTCTCTCAGTTCAGAAGATAGTCAGTCTGCTTGTTGTGGTTTTTCTTCAGATGCTGTAAATGATCCAAAGTGAATATTTGGAGTAAACATTAAAAATAAACAATTACATTTTATTGTTGACTGATCAAAGGCTCACTCACGGCTCATGTTTTGTGGAACTGGTTTGAAATCTGAAAGGGACATGATGGACAAAAAAAAATTATTAGAAAAAAGATCTGAGCTACAATTCACTATAGATAACTATCAGATTAGTGTTTAGACTGAAATCCAAATTTCTAAATGTGTAATCTGAAAACACAACTTCTGCTTTCTCTTACCAGGTTTTTTCTTCCAGATGAGAAATACAACAAAAGCAACAAAAACCAAGACTGCAGCAAAAAAAACAATATGCAGTGCAGCTGATCCTCCATCTGTTAAATCACCAGACTCTTTATTATTTAATGTATTGATACACAAGCTTTCACACTATAAAAGTGATATATAGTAAAATGTTTCTTCTACCTTTCATGAGTATCTTCACTATCTCCTTGTCCAGGCTGCAGTGCTGAACCACACAGGTGTAGTTGTGTTTCTGCAGATCCTCAGGTGAGACTCTCAGTATGCTTCTCTTCTGGAAGCTTCCATCCTGGTTTGGTAACGTCTCTCTGAGCTCCACATTCTCGTGCATGACCTCTCCATTCCTCTGCCAGGTGATCATTACTTCTTCAGGGTAGAAACCTGTAGCGTGACACACCACATCTGGAGACGAGTGTTTGTGGAAGACGGATACCTCAGGACGAGCTGTAGAGACACACAGGGACATTGATCATGTTAACACTATGATTAATGAGTAATCATTAATCATAGTTAACACTATGAGTTAGTGTAAAGGAGGATGTTAATGTGTAAATATCAGTGTGTGTTGTAGTCAAGGAGTGTGTCATTAGAGTGCACACTATCTGTGTGTGTGTGTTGTAGTGAGGTTGTGTGAGCAGCAGTTGAGCTACAGGAACAGAGCACATCACAGACTTTACCTTTCCTCTCCAGAGTCTCGCTGCTGTAAAACACATACTTCTGTAACCAATCAATACAGGTGTTCTCCAAATATAATTTTTCAAATTTAGCAGCTCCTGCAGTATTCAATTTGCTTTTTGTGTTGAGAGCCTGAGGTTTGGCTGCAGTCCATGTGACATGTTCCAGATCCAGACTAATGAAATCTTCTCCATCATAAGCTAACTGCTCATAACCTCTAACAGTCCCATCATCATGGAGCTCACATCCATACATCCTCTGTAGTGTGTGAACCCCTGTAGACACACACACACACACACACACACACAACACACACACACAGAGTTCAGTCTCCTTCTATACATTAACAGAGTTAAAACCTGATTGTAGTTCAGTCTCACCTGCAGTCTGATTAAAGCGCCTCATTAGTGTAATCACATCATCTTTGTAGATCTCTTGTGCATCATTCTGAATCTGTGTCCCACTGCTCCAGTAGTCTGCATCATAACCAGTGATATTCTTTATCCACTCAGTTATTGGGATGTATTTCCTTATGTTACTGTCATAGTACACAAATGTCTCTCCATCAACCAGACCAACATCAGTGTATTCTGGTAAATTTATTCCAGGTGTGACTGCAGTGTGGATGTAGTGCAGTGTGTGTGTGACTGTAACAGAGAATGGGGGGTGGGGGTGGGATAAACAAAATACAAAAATATTACAGTGTATATAATATATGTTGCAAATTCTCCGGAAACTTTCTACGGGAACTTAATCTGGGGAATTTTGGAAATATTCCAAATTGGAAACTTTAAGGGAATTTATGGAAATTTACAGGAATTTATGGGAATTATTTGAAAATATAGGGAAATTTATATAAACTATATCATATACAAACGTAAACATTTTGTTTGGTCATAAGCAGACATGATTGCAAGGTAATACAAATTAAAAAAATTACCTCTTGACTGAGTTAATTCTAAGTAAAACTTTAATTGATTCTTTCATCGAGTGACACAAAAGCATAATAAACATTATTATGCTTGTAATAAACATAATAAACAATAATTGTAATAACCATATTTCCATATTGCTGTAAAATTAACACTAGCTTTGCTAAAGCTGCGCAATTTTGCGTAAAATCCCTGGACCTCACACCTACCAGCACCCTTACAGCTCCATTGTTCTCCTCCTTTTGTTGTGCAAACGGACCCATCACCTGTGAGGCCTGGCTCATTTGCATTTGTTCACTCAGAGTAGCTCAGATCCAAGGCAGGCCAAACCTCTGTCTGTGACGGAAACCTTCAAGGCCTATCTATACAAAATAGTCTGTTTAATTTATATAAAAAAATTGTGTGTTTGTCATTGCCATAGTACATATCATATTTATACAACCCATGTGCAGACCTGGGGTCTGCACTGGAAAGTTTAATGTGTCATAACTTGGGTTTCCTTCCACATATTTGCCTGAAATTTACCAGGATTGTTCCAAATTATGAACTTTGCAAGTAAAATTAATCTTGTCCTCCCGGGTCAATTTGACCCGGCCACATTTAGTGGGGCAATTGGTCACACTTTTGCCCTTTTCAGCACAATGAACATACATACAGACACAAAAATGTACACACAAAATGTCCACTAACACACGCACCCAAAACACACACACACACACACACACACACACACACACACACACACACACACACACACACACACACACACACACACAAATTGGGCATTGCATCTCATTAGGCTTCCAGAAAAAAAAAGCTACACATTTGTAAATATTTCACTTTTGAAATGCCTTTGCCATGCAGAGGGCAAAATATGATCTGCCGAAACACACACACACACACACACACACACACTCACACAGATGTTGTGTTTTCATATTCAAATCATATTTGTTTTCTCTCTTTTATTCATGAATTTAGCTTTGACCTGGGGATGTTTGACATACACCAGCCAGTGGTTATCCAAAATAATATTTAATAATTTCTGCTTATTTTACTTAAAATCATGGCATAATATCATGAGGTTTATTGTTTATAACTTAAATATAATAAAAAGCATAAGAGGTGTAAAGGAAGTTTTATTCACAATAAATTATGCCAAGTTTTTGAGTAGTGGTGTGTGTGTGTGTGTGTGTGTGTGTGTGTGTGTGTGCGTGTAGCCCGTTTTTGGGTGATCAGATGGCATCTGGTAGGCAAAATAGACATAAGTGTAAAATGTTCAAAATGTAAGCTGATCACACAGAATGGTGATCATTGTAGAATTTTTACTTTATAAGCATTCAAGTCAATTTATTATTTACTGACATTATAAATGGTCAAAATGGTTTCAAAACAATCTCCTGGCTTTCAAAGAGACATTGCCAAGAGATGGATTCATTTCAATTATACAACATCTTCTAACAGACAAATTTGCTGCGGTCTCCGACATCTGGACATGCTTCAACAAGAACTGTGCTGAGAGTTTCACTCCAGGAAAACACATGACCATAGATGAACAACTGTTCCCTACCATGGTTTGTTGTCCATTCACACAGTATATCGCAACCAAGCCAGACAAATTTGGGATCAAGTTCTGGATGGCCACGGATTTGGAGACCAAATATGTCTGCAATGCATCTCCTTACTTGGAAAAGTACCCCAGTCGCCCAGGGTCCAGCTTGCGCAGTGAAGCACAAGCGATTTGCTACTGCACTGGACATTCCAATGTCCTCCTCTACCCACACAGTGCCGTCTTTTGTCGTCTGGCTCAGACAGGGCTTCCCAGTACCACGGTGCATCTTCTGTGGAGGCATGTTGGGTTCTTGTTCTCAAAATTCACTTTGTGTTATAATTCATTGATGGCCAATGAAAATGAAATTACATCATTTTAGTCTGTATGTGTAAGAACATGTCAAGCCATGGACCATAACTTCACTCAGCTTATGACATTTGTCTACAAACATACGTTGGAGACTGAAGTGTTAGCAAGTTTTCATTTTATTCATGTATTAGCAACTTTTCATTCTTTCCCAAGTAAGGGATGTCTCATAAACACTCCTCTTCATGTCTCATACACACTCTTACTGTTCCAAACACACTCCTCATGTCTCATACACACTCCTCTGCTAGGCAAAGGCATAGCAAAAGTGTATCAAAAGGCATAATGAAATGCAATGCCCAATTTGTGTGTGTGTGTGTGTGTGTGTTTTGAGTGCGTGTGTTAGTGGACATTTTATGTGTGCATTTTTGTGTCTGTACAGGTATGTATGTTCATTGCGCTGAAAAGGGTAAAAGTGTGACCTATTGCCCCACTAAATGTGCCCGGGTAAAATTGACCCGGGAGGACAAGATTAATTTTACTTGCAGAGTTCATAATTTGAAACAATCCTGGTAAATTTCAGGCAAATATGTAGAAGGAAATCCAAGTTATGACACATTAAACTTTTCAGATGAGTCAAATAGACCCCAGGTCTGCACAAGGGTTGTATAAATATGATATGTACTATGGCAATGACAAACCTTAGCACACAATTTTTTTATATAAATTAAACAGACTATTTTGTATAGATAGGCCTTGAAGGTTTCCGTCACAGACAGAGGTTTGGCCTGCCTTGGATCTGAGCTACTCTGAGTGAACAAATGCAAATGAGCCAGGCCTCACAGGTGATGGGTCCGTTTGCACAACAAAAGCAGGGCTGAAGAACTGTGAAAATCTCAACAGGGGGGAATCACACCTTGGGACCTGCACCAGAAAATTAAAAATCTAGTATTTCTTAAAGCTTCCCCCACCCTTGCCCTTCTAAAAAGGTTCCAATCAAAATGTAAAATGGAGCAAGTGAGTGTGGGGGGAGGGTCATCAAATTATCTGTGCATGTGGTAACAGTCCTAATTTACTGCTTATTAAGAGTTAATAAGATAGTTATTAAGTTTAGGTATTGGGTCCAATTAAGAATGTAGAATGAGGTAATGCAGAATATGGTATTAATATGTGCTTAATAAGTACTAATAAATAGCCAATATTCTATTAATATTCATGCTAATAAGCAACTAGTTAAATGTGCATGTTATGGAAGAATGTAAGTACATGCAGAGGGTTTGGCCTCAATGGCCCTCCAGTAAGCAGTGTGCTGTGTGCAAGTGACCGAGGAATGCAGGGTACAAGTCAACTTAAATTGCATTAAATCTTGTTGTTTAAAACAAAATTATGCTGCAAGATTTTTTAACTACATTTAAGTTAATTGTTATAGGCAACTGTGCTTTTTTTTTTTTTTAAATTCCCAGTTTATTTCCGTATATTCCAGTTAATTCCCATGTAAAGTTTCTGAAAATTTCCGGAATTTTTCAACCCTATCTGTGTGTGTGTGTGTGTATATATATAGATTATATATCTATATATATACACACACACACACACACACACACACACACACACACACATATATATACACATACATACATACATACACACATACACACACAGACACACCTGTATATACACACACATACACTACTGTTTATATTATTGAAATGGGAAGAGTATTATTAGTTGCACAGAGGGTCTGCCTCTTACTCCACCTATTTAAGTAAGGGACACTTTCTTGAGTCAGTATGGTATTACTGAATTAAAAGGTGGGTTCATGATGTTTGAAAGCCAATGTTGACATTTGAAATCACCAAAACAAACACACCCCAACCCAAAATAGGCGTCACCCCTGTTTTGATAGCTCCACCCCACACATACATATGCAACCAAGGCAACTATTATGGCAGAACCAGCTGGGGCAGCTGGCCGAGGGGAGATTTTTATCAATAAATGAACACAATGGTAATACAAATGTGTCTTTGTAGTACTGTGTGTTGAAAGGTTTAGCCCCGTTTCACATGGAAGACGACGTTCAACACCTAGAACCCGAGGCAAAGGTAACAGCAGGTATCTGCCATGTCAATGTTTCAATCGCATTCAGCTTATGTCAGTCTACACCCATACCTAAAACCACAGCTCAGTCTACACCCATACCTAAAACCACAACTTTGTCTTACAAACTTTGTCTTGTTTTACGTAGGGTTGCCATTGTACTTTCTACCTTCATTTCTGTAAAAAAACCACCACCACCACCACTTGCTTATGTTTCAGTTTGTTGTAACACACTACAAATAAGTTCTGACATAAGGTCCATAAAGCCTTGGTTTAAGATGTTACTGTGTGGAGGAAATCCAGGGTTTTTCAATTCCAGTTAGATTCCTCTCTGCCTTCAATACAGTAACCTCACAGAAACTGGTTAAATGAACTCAATATTTTTGGGAATGTATTCTTCCTTCCCCTGGAATTGGACCTTGGACTACCTGACAACTACAGATTGTTTGGATTAGATGCAAAACCAGCAACATCACATGGAGCACAGGAAGATCCCAGCTCTTCCTGTAACAGAACCTCATCTCACAACATTTCCATAAACCCATAAACTATGATTTTGGCTCACATTTAACAAAAACCCACCAATTCACTTTATCTCGAAAAATTAGAATACTTCATACGACCAATACATTTTTTTTCCTCTTGACAATAGCCCATTGATTCTCTATGAGGTTCAGGTCTGGTGAGTTTCCTGGCCAGTCAAGTACAAAAACACTTAACCAACTTTTGGTGCTTTTAGCAGTGTGAGCAGGTGCCAAATCCTGCTGGAAAATGAAATCAGCATCTTTAAAAAGCTGGTCAGCAAATGGAAGCATGAAGTGTTCTAAAATTTCTTGGTAAACAGGTGCAGAAAAAAATGCAGTGGACCAACACCAGCATATGAATGTTTGTGGCTTACCCTTTGTGAAGGGTGTCAATGCTTGTCTTTTGGACAATCGTCAGATCCCTATGATTGTGTAGCCTAGTGAACCAAATTGAGAGACCATTTTGATGGCTCAGGAAACCTTTGTAGGTGTTTTGAGTTGATTAGCATGTCACCATATTCTAATTTTTTGAGACAGTGTATTGGTGGGTTTTTGTTAAATGTGAGCCAAAATCCTTACGATTAAAAGTACCAAAGACTTAAACTACTTCAGTCTGTGTGTGCTGAATTTATATAATATACGAGTTGCAACATACATTTATGTTTATGAATGCATACTGAATTTCTTTTTTATTTAATGAATAAATAGTCAAAAGATATTATTTACATAAATTTTAAGAGGTGAAAAAATGTGCTAAAAAAAGAAAACTCAGATGCTTAATTTTACCTAGTCATAGGACAGTGGGCATGTTAACATGTTTAGTGTCTACCAATCCAGTAGAATAGAAAAAGTATGGGTTGATTTAACAGAGGAAGTGATAATAGTGAGCAAAACAAAAATGTATTACTCTTTTCAAAACAGCCTTACATTATTATGATTGTTAACATTAAAACATTCTCTTTAAAAACACAATTTAGTCTACATCCCCACCTAAAACCATACCTTTGTCTGGCAAATAGAAATTCGTGTTATTCTTTTCATTATCAAGATTGTTAATGTTACTGAACTCACCTCCATAAGACAGATGAACAGAAAATGAATAATTCCAGAGCAGAACATAGATTAAAGTCCAGTGAGACATTGCAAAAAAAACAAAAACAAACCAAAAACAAAATATTTTCCTGTTTTGCTCTCTCTTACATTCTATGCTTATGTTTCATATGTTCTATTCCCTTTATAGTTCTACCTATAATTCTATCCCTCTACATGTCTACCTAAAATGGGTAAAATGGGGCGGAGAGAGAAATTTGAATGCAGCTCAGTGAGGGCTCTTTGGAGATAGGTGTGTGGATGTAAATAGAATCTTGAATGTCATGTATATGTGAGTAGCTTTATTTCATTACACAATATACCAGTACATGTTTTTTTATCATGTTTCTCTCCAGAAAAGACAACTATTCAATACACAGTAATCCAGTCACCAACACTATTACATAGATAATTGTTCATGTTTAATAGAAAATAAGCAGGTGTTTAGCACAAGACATTTATTTTTTATGTATTTTTGTAGCAACTAACTGAATAGCACTTCAGGAAATGCCTCTTTCTACATTTCATGTTTTTTGAGTACATGATTTAACACACATTGAGTTGAATTCTCAAATCAGATGATGCAGTATTTTTCTAATGTCAATTTCCTACTTGGTTTTGTCATGTTTATGTTGGTAAATGTTGAAGACCTACTTATTCAGGAAACACTTCAACTAGCACTTCTTTCCTTATCTTTTGCATTTAATAAAAAACAACAACAAAAAAAACCTGACACTTTTTCATTGTAACTTTGAACAAATGTTTTAAACTCATGGTATCTTAAGTATGTAACCTAGTGAGCCAGCATTAATGTTAGAGATTTAAGAACTTATGTACGTCGCTCTGGATAAGGGCGTCTGCCAAATGCTGTAAATGTAAATGTAATGTAAATGAGAGGAGGGGCTTCTTGTGCACGTCAGTCAAAATCGGAAGCAGCCTAACCCAAATGGGTGTCACCCCTGTTTTGATAGCTCCGCCCCACACGTAATTTACCCATTCAACTATCATGGCGGAACATGCTATTGAAAAGTTAAAATTACAAAAGTATGGCTCAACAACAGTTCACTTGCAGCATAAATACAGTGCAAAACGTTTCCGGTTCCACATAAATCGATTCAGCACTTACAAATAAATCCCCACGATCGAACGTAGGAAACGACAGAAATCACAGCTCACTTACAGTCACGGTTCCCGTTAACAAAATAAACCACAGTCCGAGTTGTGCATCAAACCATACAGAGATTGTAAAACGAATCCCTTGTATCTGCAACACAAAATGTCCGCCGCGTCGTTGGACTGCTCACACGCGCTGTAACCGACCCAGTACCGCTCACCCACGTCGTCATGAGATTCATAGCGTCCTCGACGACACGATAAATCCGAGGCCAGAGACCAAATGTTCGGGCACCACTTATAAAAGCGTTGATTCAGGGTTAAGGGATAGCTCGCCTAAATCCAGCTGCAACAGAAATAATCATCGATCTTACACACGTGCAGTACTTGTCGCTACTCGATCTGTACCAGCAACACGATCGGTTCCGCGCATGTGCGAAATGACGTCACTGTCATCGCCGACGGCAGTTTCGGATATTAACGCTATCCTTACCGTTGTCATAGCACTTTATTTACAAGTCTTATTTGCAACTCTTATTTGTCTGCCTTTCAACAATTAATAATATTGCTTGTTTAATGTCTGTTTTGTGTGCAAGTTTGCTTACTCTAACTTGTTTTTATGGTATTGTTGTCCTAAGCAATCACTAAAATAATATATAAAATTTTCAAGGTTAATATGTGACACAAAATTAAACTATAGTTTACATATGTTACACATAATTTGGGAAATACAGATGTTTACATTTACAAAAACACAGGACTAAACTGATTTATTCATAAATTAATTTGTTCCCTCTCTCCCTCACGGAAAATAAAAAATAAAATAAAATAAAAACTGCCCTCAAAAGGGTCATGTGTGATGAATTCTCTGAGGCAAAGGATGACTTTATGTTTATTTTTCAATGTCAAGAGGACATTGAAACATTTTTGTCCTCCTACATTGATAAAAAAGGCTTAAAGGTCATTACAGTTCAGTGAGTGGGTGTGAGTGAGTGAGTGAGTGAGTGAGGGAGTGAGTGAGGGAACAAATTAATTTATGAATAAATCAGTTGAATAAATCAGTTTAGTCCTGTGTTTGTAAATGTAAACACACACACATCTGTATTTCCCAAATTATGGGAAAATACCATACGTTTTGTGTCACATATTAACCTTAAACATTTTATGTATTATTTTAGTGATTGCTTAGGACAACAATACCATAAAAACAAGTGAGAGTAAGCAAACTTGTACACAAAACAGACATTAAACGAGCAATACAAATAAAGTGCTATGACAACGGTAAGGATAGCGTTAATTTCCGAAACTGCGGTCGGCGATGACAGGAAGTGACGTCATTGCACACATGCGCGGAACCGATCGTGTTGCTGTACGGATCGAGTCATATATATATATATATATATATATATATATATATATATATATATATATATATATATATATATATATATATATATATAAAAAAACACACACACACACACACACACACACACACACACACACACATTCCCTAGAACTTATATGATGTTATATGTAACGGGTTCCAGGTGTGAGGGTCTGTAAAGATCAATAAAGTCATGAGACATTCTACAATGGTCTAGTTTCCTTCTCTTGCTTCGACCAGATTTTATTTCACAAAAATACACTGATATTCAAAAGCATTTTACTTGCAGCTTAAATACATCTCTTTAAAAAAATAAATTCAAAGCAATTCTACAGTCTATGTTTTTCTTTCAGCACTTCAGTTATATGCCTTATAATAAGATAGCTAAATAGATAGATACAATCATTGCATAGTACAGGTACACAGCCACGAAATGCAGTTTGGCATCTACCAGAGTAGCAATTGTGCAAATAAACAGGAATCATATGTACAGCATGTAATATATGGTACATAGATATATATGTAAACATATGTACAGTGAATAAATTTAAAGGCTATAGCAGTGCAGAGATGTGTGGACATTGTTGAAAAGTACAAGTAAATGGTTCTAAGGCTATGGCATTGAAAAAAATGTGTAGAAACCTGGACATTTAGTCCACTAAATAAATCTATACTGTATATAGACATGAATGTGAAATATTAGGCAGAATGTACAGTAAGGTATATATATATATATAAATAGAAAAATAGACTTTCTGATTATTGAAATAATTACATTATTCCACAAGGTTATTCCATATGCGGTGTGTAATTATAATTAAATATCATTTTCCAGTAATTTAATATATGTTTATAAAAATCTGACAGCTTAATCGGCAATTTAGAAATCTCAAAAATTAAATTCCAAAATAAAATTTCAAGATTTTTTTGGAATAAACATTTTGGTTTTTGGAAACATTTTAAATTACACTGCGCTGAATTGTTTTTTATCCAATTCAATTTAAACATTCTGATTATTAATTCATATTCATCGGCTTTCAGTCTTCCATTATTATAATTTTTAATCATCTGGGTTTTGTGAGTTTTACTTTTCAATATAAATGTAAAAGTTGCAGAGACAAGCCTTGTTTTATAAAATGAGAAGAAACACAGAGAGTAAAATGGAGAGATTGGTGGCAGCCCTGTAGAGTTCACTATGTTTTCTGGACTCCTGGAAAAAATATACACAAAATAAACATGATCACTTGTGAACTGTGATTCAGTTTTACTAAAGAACCAGAATATATTTAATACATAATCACAATGTAAAAGTCTCTTACTCTCTTAGTTCAGAAGATAGTCAGACTTCTTGTTGTGTTTTTTCTTCAGAGGCTGTAAATGATCCAAAGTGAATATTTGGAGTAAACATTAAAAAATTAAACAATTACATTTTATTGTTGTCTGATCAAAGGCTCACTCACGGCTCATGTTTTGTGGAACTTGTTTGAAGTCTGAAAGAGAGATGATGGAAAAACAATTATTATAAAAATGTGCATGCTGTATTTGATCTGAATAAGAACTGAGCTACAATTCACTATATATAACCTCAGATTAGTGTTTAGACTGAAATCCAAACATTTCTATATGTGTAATCTGAAAACACAACTTCTGCCTTCTCTTACCAGGTTTTTTCTTCCAGATGAGAAATCCAACAAAAACCAAGACTGCAGCAAGAAAACTTGCTGAATACACATGAATACGCAGTGCAGCAGATCCCCCATCTGTTAAATAACCAGACTCTTTATTATTTAATGTATTGATACACAAGCTTTCACACTATAAACGTGATATATAGTAAAATGTTTCTTCTACCCCTCAGGAGGATCTTCACTATCTCCTTGTCCAGGCTGCAGTGCTGAACCACACAGGTGTAGTTGTGTTTCTGTAGATCCTCAGGTGAGACTCTCAGTATGCTTCTCTTCTGGAAGCTTTCATCCTGGTTTGGTAACGTCTCTCTGAGCTCCACATTCTCATGCATGTTCTCTCCATCCCTCTGCCAGGTGATCATTACTTCTTCAGGGTAAAAACTTGTAGCGTGACACACCACATCTGGAGACGAGTGTTTGTGGAAGACGGATACCTCAGGACAAGCTGTAAAGACACACAGGGACATTGATGTCAACACTATGAGTTAGTGTAATGGAGGATGTTAATGTGTAAATATCAGTGTGTGTTGTAGTCAAGGAGTGTGTCATTAGTGTGCACACTGTGTGTTGTAGTGAAGTTGTGTGTGTTTGTGTGAGCAGCAGTTGAGCTACAGGAACAGAGCACATCACAGACTTTACCTTTCCTCTCCAGAGTCTCTCTGCC
>NC_062541.1:4150634-4158134 GCF_022655615.1 Tachysurus fulvidraco | reverse complement strand
GTGTGATAACATGGTAGAGTCTTCAGGAGTTGTTTACCCTGTAACACAGCATTCTTGTTATGTGTCGTGCCCATTTACTAGAACTGGTAATCTGTTGAGAGATTACTGCAGAAAACATTACAGGAAAACTTTAGGCACGTGAACTTTGCTGATCTTTACTTATAGAGGTGTGTCATGGTTAGTTTCATGTTAGTGTTGGTTTGAAATGAATTTCCAGTGGAACTGGTTTAGCTGAAACCATAATATTTACAGCATTTGGCAGACGCTCTTATCCAACAAAGTGAGGTCACGCAGGTGGATGTTCCATTACAAATATCAAAAATATATAATTACATCTATTAAAATCATAAATTACATTTAAATAATTACATCTATTAAAAATAGTTTAATAGATGTAACTATAGGTGTCTCCAGGATCATTACTGGATCAGAAAAAAACTTTAGCAAGCCAATGTAGAGCTGAGGTCTGTGGGTGTGTGAGTGGACATAAATCACCATGTGAAATAATACCTCAAGCTCCAGAGACTTTAAGATGATGAGAAGCTACAATTCCTAATCATTGACAACATTAACAAATATAATATGGATACTGTTCGAGAGGAGGGGCTTCTTGTGCACGTCAGTCAAAACCGGAAGCAGCCTAACCCAAATGGGTGTCACCCTGTTTTGATAGCTCCGCCCCACACATACGTAACCCAGGCAGCTATCATGGCGGAACCTGCTGTAGAAAAGTTCAAAGTTTATAAATTTTGTCTCAACAACAGTTCAATTCCAGCATAAATCCAATACAAAACGTTTCCGATTCAGCACTTACAAATAAATCCCCACGATCGAACTTAGGAAACGAGAAAGAAATCACAGCTCACTTACAGTCACGGTTCCCGTTAACAAAATAAACCACAGTCCGAGTTGTGCATCAAATCATACAGAGATTGTTTCGTGTCCCTTAGAAACCCACAAACGTGTGAAAACGAATCCCTCGTATCTGCAACACAAAATGTCCGCCGCGTCGTCGGACTGCTCACACGTGCTGTAACCGACCCTGTACCGCTCACCCACGTTGTCATGAGATTCATAGTGTCCGCGGCGACTTCGATCACTCTGCATCCGTGTAGACGACACGATAAATCCGAGGCCAGAGACCAAATATTCGGGCGCCACTTATAACACGTTGATTCAGGATTAAGAGATAGCTCGCCTAACTCCAGCTGCAACAGAAATACTCATCTGTCTTACACACGTGCAGTACTCATGGAAACTGCGACGGCAGACTGTTCCCTTCTTCTTCTTCTTCTTCTTCTGATTTTTACTGGCGGATGGCAAACCAACTTTATGTGCATTTACCGCCACCTACTGGACTGGAGTGTGGAGCGCATAATGGTTTGGAAGAAAAAAAAAATTATTAATACAACTGTATGTTAAATTCTATTGATCAGTTTTGTTTGTTTTAAGAAAACAACTAATTCCTGGAATATCCTAAACTGTTTTGATTCGTTTCCTAATAGAATCCGAAGGGAGAAATCATTTATACCAAACGATCGTAGTGCTTGAATTAATTTATTTCTTGCTCCTGCATATGCTTCACACTCTATAAGTACATGCTCTACTGTTTCTGCTTGACCACACTTATCACAATTTCCATTTTCATGTTTACCCATTTTATATAGACCCTGATTTAATGCACAATGTCCGAGACGCAGTCTTGACATTAAAACATCTTCTTTCCTGTTGCCAAACTTTCTTCTTTCTAGCCCTACGTTCTCTTGAACATGATGAAAGTGTCTACCTTTTGTTCCACTATCCCACTCCTTCTGCCATTTCTTTCTTGTTTCTTTTGCAATTATCCCTTTTACCTCTGTTTTACTCATTGACACTTTAATGTCAATTTCTGCATGCTTTAAGGCCAGTTTAGCCAGATGGTCTACCTCCTCATTTCCTTCCACACCCATATGTGATGGTATCCACAGGAATTTTACCATAATTCCATACTGTCTTATTCTAAATAGGCTCTGCATCACTTCAATGATCATATCTTGTCTGGCTGTTGATGTTCCACTTAGCAAGCTATTCAAAACTGAAAGGGAATCTGTACAAATGACTGTTTTTGTTGGCTGTACTTCCTCTATCCACTGGAGTGCTAGAAATATTGCTGTTATCTCTACAGTAAAAACCGATACGTGGTCTGAAATGCGTTTGTATATTTTGACTTTGAATTGGGGAATATATACTGCTGATGCTGTTCTTCCAGATTCAGGATCTTTGAAGCCATCTGTGTATATTTGTAATATGCTGAAATATGACTGTTCGATGTATTGTTGCACTGCTATATTTGTTAACATATTTCTTTCTTTATGTTTGTCTTTGTATAGCTTAGTGTCGACTACTGGCAAAGGGAAAAGCCAAGGAGGAATTGCTGAAGTTGCTACAGAAGGAGCAATATTGATGGCACTAATTCCCATATTCTGTGCTTCCTCATTTGCAGTCCATCCAAAGCTTGATAGTCTTTTATACTCATATTCCCAGCAATTCTTTAAAACATTTTTAACTGGATGACTATCCAAGTGTCCCTTTACAGTGATCCAATATCTCATCTTTAATTTGAGCCTTCGGATTTCCAGAGGCATTTCACCCATCTCTACTTGTACTGCTGTTATTGGAGACGTTCTTATTGCTCCACAACATATTCGCATAGCTTGTGATTGGATTGCCTCAATCTTTAACAGGTGAGTTTTAGATGCAGAACTATACACCATACTGCCATAGTCAATAGCTGCTCTTATCAGTGCACAGTAAATCATTTTAAGAGACTGACGACATGCCCCCATTCAACTCCTGATAAACACCTCATTACATTTATCGCCTTTTTACCTTTGTCTATCATTTTCTGAATATGTGCTCTAAAATTCAATTTTGAGTCCATCCACATTCCTAGAAATCTAATTACTGACACCTGCTCCAAATGGTGGTCATACATTTTAATATTCATTATTGGATTGATATTCCTTTTTGTAAAACAGATCACCTGAGTTTTTGCTACAGAGAAACGGAAACCCCATTCATTAGCCCAATTTTCTACTTTCTTAACAGCATTCTGCATACACTTTTCCACATGCCCCACATTGCGGCCCCTTTTCCACAGTGCGCCGTCATCTGCATACAGAGATCTTCCTATCCCCGTGTCTATCTGATTAAAGATATCATTAATCATTAGATTAAACAGAATGGGACTGCTAACACTTCCTTGAGGTGTTCCATTCTCTATTTGATATATCTGAGACAATTCAGACCCCACCCTAACTTGTATAGTTCTTTCAAAAAGGAAGTTCTTGATCCAATTATACATTCTACCTTGTATTTTCATTTTTTTCTAATTTTATTAATAGTCCCTCCTTCCACATCATGTCGTAAGCTTTTTCAACATCAAAGAATACTCCTATTAACACTTCTTTGTTTACTTGTGCCTTTCTTATTTCAGCTTCCAAACACAGCACAGAGTCCATAGTGTTTCGCCCTTTCGAAAACCACTTTGATATGGTGATAAAATGTTATTCTTCTCGATGATATACACCAATCTGCTCATTACCATACGTTCCATTAGTTTGCAAAGTTTTGAAGTTAATGCAATGGGCCTGTAATTATTTGGTTGGGTATGCTCTTTGCCTGGCTTTGCTATTGGTACTATAACACCATGCTTCCAGTCAGCTGGTAACTTCCCTGACTCCCACACCTTATTAAAAAGACTTAAGATTATACTTAATGATGACTCTGACAGATGTTTTACCATTTCATAACAGATATCATCTCTTCCTGGTGAAGTTTGTTTAACTCCTGCAAGTGCTTTCTTCAGCTCATATAGAGTAAACTCTGAGTCTAAAGTACATCCAGATGGTCCTTTTTCTTTCAGTAGTCGAGGGTACTTATTCAGGATATGTTCCCTATACCTCCTCATTTCATCTGACAGATTTGAACTATTGTGCACTTTAGTAAATGTTTCTGCTAGAACCTCTGCTTTTTCGCTGTCTGATATGACTAGTTTATCTTTATATACTAAAACAGGAATGCTGCTATTTCTTTGTTTTCCTCCCATTTTCCTTATCATACTCCAAACTTCATTTATTTCAATATCTTCCCCAATATTGCTGCAAAATTCCCTCCAGTAATTTCTCTTAGATGTCCGTATTACTCTTCTCACTATGGCCTGTGTTTTTTTATACTGAATAAATTCATTATAATTGAATGATTTTCTAACTTTCTTAAACGCTTTATTCCTTTTCCTAATTGCCTCACTACACTCCTCATTCCACCATGGGACGGCTTTCTTCCTGACACCAGCCTTCTTCTTACCTATTACCTCTATAGAGGTACTTTGAAGAACTTCACATATCTTAAAATTGAAGTCCTCTACATCGTCCATAGACTTACTAATTTCTGACATTCTGTTACTGCACACCTCTTTAAATTTGTCCCAGTCGGCTGATTTAAATTTCCACCTCGGCATTCTTTCCGTCACAATTTGTGCTACATCTAAACCGATCGTACTGTTGATAGGGAAATGATCACTCCCAACTGTACTGTGATTCAATATTTTCCAATCACATTTTCTTGCTAAACATTCAGAGACTAGAGTTAAGTCTAATATTGAATATTTTCCTTGTGACAAATCAACTCTTGTATAGCCACCATCATTGATGCACACTAATCCTCCCCAATCGAGCATGTCTTCTACAATCAGTCCATTACTATCTGTGTTTGTACTCCCCCATAACGTGTTGTGGGTATTAAAATCACCACACCACACCACACCACTTTATTACTTCCTTTTCCTCCAATATTTTCTAGCTTATCCTTGCTTAACCTGTCACATGGATTGTAAAAGTTAATTATTCTAATACTATATACACCTTCCCATATTTCCACCACTACAACCTCTTGCTCCCCATTTACCTCAAACTTTCTATACCCAAATCTTGTTTAATAAATGTTGCTACCCCACCACCATTTCCTTCGTTTCTATCTTTTCTGATTGAAATGTAACCGTGAATTAAAAAATTTAATTGAGGTTTCAGCCACGTTTCTTGAACACATATAATGTCCGGACTATATACTTGATTTGTGATAAATTTTTTGAATTCTTGACCACTGGCAATTAAACTTCTTGCATTCCATTGCATTATTGTTAACACCATTATGTACCACCACATGTTTGACTGTTTTCTGTCGGACTGATTACTGTTTGTGACTTAAGCTTTTCATTTATCATATCTACTGTAACTTCTTCTAACTCCAAGTACTTTTCTGCCGCTCTAATAATGATTTTAATTCTCTCTGTCCTGCTTTCAGTTTGGGCGGAACAATTCACCACTTCTGCTATGAATGCTACGAATGAGACTTTATCAACAATCACTTCACTCTCTTTACTTTGCTCTTTCACCACTGCCTTTTGTTGTGGTACTGTTGTCCTTGTTTCAATTACTTTGGGTGCTTGTTTTACTTTCTTTATAGCCTCAGCATATGATATTCCTTCTGCCACTCTGATATTTTGTATTTTCACTGCATTCTTCCTTACTGAACAACCTCCGTATCCTGCACTGTGCTCTCCTCCACAATTACAGCATTTTGGTTTAATACCTTGCCCACATTTACCATATTCATGCTCACCTCCACACCGTGCACATCTCTGTTTTCCTTTACAAACTGCCGCTACGTGGCCAAATTTTTGGCATTTGTAACATCTTAGTGGCGGGGGAACATATGGCCTGACATTGTAGCTCATAAAGCCTAAATTTACTCTCTCAGGCAGTTTGTTCTCATCAAAGTTTAACATTACTGAGAGGCTGTCAGTCTTCTCATTATTTCTAAGGCACTTGAGCCACCTGACATCCTTTACTGTTGCCCCAGATATATTTCTTAAGATTTTCTAAGCTGAAACATCAGTTGGGATCCCTGTTATTACACCTCTAACCCAAGTCTTCTCTTCTGGGATTGAGCATACTACTTTGTGTCCAAGGAGTGATTTTAGTCCCAGGGCCATTTTTTGTTGTCTATCATCTGTACAGAACAAAATCAGTTTGCCATCCCTCAATGTCTTCATACTTTCAACTGTTCCTAATTTTTCTTTAAGTGCTTTTGTTAATTTCAATGGGTTTATGACATTTAAGGACTCGGTAGCAAACTTCAGCAAAACTTTATACTCCTCTTTCCTCCTTCTTGTCTGGTGATTTCCCTTTTCACTTTCCGTTTCTGAGATTTGTCCCCAATTTTTCTTTCTTTTCCGAGTTTCTATCAATTTCCATTCATTACCTCCACTATCCTCATCAGCCAATTCTCCCTCCATTTCCGGACCGCTTCCGGATACTACGCTACTTCCTACAATCAGCGCTCCAGTCACAATCCAGCTGTCGCCCTCCGCCTCTCTCCGGTGCAGCGTCCCCTCCGCTGGAGCCGTCGCAGACTGTTCCCACAATTCCTCTCTGCTCACTGATGGTGCAACTGCAATGACAGCCAAACACAAGGGACTGGTAACGGTAATGTTGCTCCATCCTCTGTGTCAACTCATTGCTGCATTCACAGAGAACAGCTCGCAGTGAAAGCGATGCCAAGTTGCCTTAAAACTGTTTTAGACGAGGCAGTTAAAATAGTCAACTCAATCAAAGGCAAGGCCCTCAACTCGCGTCTTTTTAAAGTCCTGTGTGAAGAAATGGGGAGTGAGCACACAAAACTTCTGTTCCACACTGAAGTGCGCTGGTTGTCCCGTGGCAAGGTCCTGTCTCGTCTCTTTGAACTGCACGATGAAGTAAAATTATTTCTGCACCAAGCTGATGAACTGTATGATCGACTTCATGACTTTATGTGGCTTTCAAAACTAGCATATCTTGCAGATATTTTCAGCATGCTCAATACGCTCAACTTAACACTGCAAGGAAAACGGTCACAGTCTTCACTGTACAGGACAAAATTAAAGGGGCCCGCACCAAATTAGAGCTCTGGTGCGCACGTATCGATCGCCGTGAATTTGAATGTTTCCCCACTCTAGCAGACTTTCTTCTCGAAACTGAAGGGACCCTGGGTGACGACACCGTCACAGCCATAAAGGAACATCTACAAGGCCTTCACATGCAGCTGGGGAAATACATTCCAGAGCTAGATGTGGACTTTGAGTGGATCAGAAATCCGTTTGGCGATATCATTGAGCAATGTACCAAGCTCTCAGTACAGGAAGGCAATAGTCTTGTGGACATTGCATCAGATGGAGGTCTCAAAATGTCATTCAAACAACAGCCCTTAACAGACTTCTGGGCTCAGCTCCTTCCTGAACATCCAAAGCTTGCAGAATCTGCCCTCAAAGTGCTCATGCCCTTCCCAACTACATACAACTGTGAAGTTGGGTTTTCCACACTGGTTGGTTTGAAAACAAAACAGCACAACAGACTAAATGTGGAGCCTAGTATGAGACTGAAACTCTCCTCTTTGGAGCCAGACATTCAGAAACTGATGTGTGAT